>NC_142646.1:11852968-12159713 GCF_053813885.1 Theobroma cacao
AGTGGTCTAGAACATAGTCACTAACCATAAATTAAAAAGGGTAGGATCACATCAAATATTGAACAAAACAAAACTAAGAAATGTGCACAATGGTTAACAACTACTGGCATTAGCTACAGGCCCATAACCTAAGTAGGCTCCAATTATATATATATTTCCAAATATTCAAATGTTCATTTCCAAATGAAAAGGTGAATCCATTCACTATATAAGATCAAAGGGGTCAAAACAAAACTAAATCAAAGTATCCAAAGCTCATTTTCAAATGAAGGATGAATTCAATCATTAGTAAAATGAAAGATCAAAACATAATAAAGGATTGAAACAAAAACTAAATCAAAGTCATCAATCATGCAAATCTCTCAAAGATAAATTGACCTAATGCCAAGGTCTATGCCAAACTAATCATTCTTGTTAGTTTTTTTTTTCTTGTTTTAACATGACAAAATTGATTGAACTTAATGAGCTTTGAAAGTGAAAGATATTTTTGAGTATGAAGAAAAATCTCAAAGGATTGTTAAAGCTGAACCTAATAGAAAAATATATTGAAATGCTTTAATTGTTTAAACATGTTTTTAATATGGATGATCATGCTATTAATTTTCTCAAAAGTCTCTTGTTTTTGAAATTATAAGTGCCAGCCTAAGTATCAAGTTTTCAAAAAACATGACTTGATTTTTGAATAAAAAGGAAGCCAAATATACTTCTTTAATTGTAGGAAGAATCGATTATTGAGAAGAAGAAGTCAAGTCTCAAGCAAAGATCAATAGTAAAGAATCAATTTTGAAACAAGGATAAGTCATTTCTTGAAAGACAGAAGCTACAAACCTTGTGAAGAATTGACGCCTAGTAGACAAAGAATCGATTCTAGAGAGACAGAAAGCATAAACAGAAAAACAAAGAAGAAAAATTGATTTTACAAAGAGAAAAAGTCGATTCTTGAAGCACTAAAAGTATAGCTCAGAAACTCAGTGATCAAGAAAGGCATGGCATAGTTGGACCAAAGTGGAATGACAAAATTCAAGCTTGAATTCAAATTTTGGTGCTAATCCACAGTGAATAACTTGTTAGTATAAGCCCTACAAGCCAATTTGTGGTTGTATGGGATTTGCAATTTTGAGATATTCATGTATGACATTTTGTTATTCATAATAACATTGAGGTAGTTCTTTATCCATAAATTTGTGATTTAATTAATTTTTGTACTTATGTAGATAAAGCCCATGGAACTATATATGCCTTGCAAAGGAATTGTATTGGGATACAATTATGATATCCTTATGCATCAAAGCATTGTTCCTAAAAGTTCTTGATCATTGTATTATTGAGATAGGGCATCAATAATGCTTAAAGATTGGCACATGTTATGTTCCTTACTTATGAAATAAGCAATCACTCTCATAGGTTGAAGTATAGAAATACTTGGAACTAGCATGTGGGTGCTTGCCATGGGAAAGCGAGTTCACTAAACATGACTAGCCATGAGCAGTGCATTTGGTACCTCACTTAAGTGTCTATGCAATACTTTTCATGTGTCAGTTGTGTAACTACTCCCTAGACTTGAAATACTAAGTTGTCTTGTATGTGGAGTACTATGCTTTGATTTCATCCCTACGGGGTGCCTAACCAAGGATGCCAAAACAAGATGTTTTTGGGTATAGTATGAAACATATGAAGGCAAATGAGTGGTCAAGATAGGAATCATCACCCCAGGTGATTGAAGAGGAAATATCTCATTAATTCTTGGTTGACATTAACTTAATCAAATCCTTTGCCAAGGTGATTATGAGTTTATGAAATGAGTTTCACAAGTCTCCATAAAGCTAATGATCTAACTGTAAGAACGAATATGGAGGTCGATAAGAGTAGGCACTGCACCAGAATCTTATCATCTTCTAGATATATGATGAGGGAATGAATTATACTGAAAGGTTGTCAAAGAATCTTTTGACTCTCCTAACAATTTGGTGGCCATGATGCATTGCTAGATGACAATCATGATCTATGGAATTGCATTAGTTAATTTAAAATTAAATATGATTCATTAAAATTAACTAATTAATAATATTATAATAAAATTTCATTGCCAACATGTTAGGAACCTAATGGGTCACACACAAAGGTTGCAATTTAGATTAAATTGAGAGCGTGATGATTTCAATTAGACTTAAATCAAATTCTAGGTTTTAAATATTAAAGACATAATTAAAAGAGTTTAATTAGGTATTGGTTAAATATTATAATTGTTAGAATATTAAGGACTTATTTTGCAACTTTTAATAAGTTAAACCTAAACATAAATATCGCATTATAGTCACTCTTTTCTAAAGAGAGAAAAAAAAAACAAAAGAAAAAAAAGGTTTTCTCTTGAGTGCCACCACTCTTGATAAGTTTTGTTTGAAAACTTCTCCTTTGATTCTTTGTTGGAAATCAAAGAAGAAAAGAGGACAAATCATTGTCCATTTGCTAGCACAAGGCCATGGCATAAAGCTCTCTCCTTAAGAAGGATCCGTTGCAATCATGTGTGCAACATTGGAGGCCAAGTGATTGAGTGGTTGGGATTCTTTCACACAAAAGATGTTCACGTTTTGTCACCAAAAGGAATCCATTTGATTACGATATCACTTGAAAAGGTAAAACTTTTTCTAATTTATATGATGCTTAACTTTGCATTAAACAACCAAGGTGATCCAAAGGTAAGAGGCATGGTTTTTATTTTATTTCAAATTTTTTATTATTCCACTGCGTTAATGCTCTAATCAAGCCATTCCTAGCAGAATTGAAACATTAAGGCAAAAGAATCGATTCTCCAAGATTACAAATGTGTCATTTTCATGCCTATAAAAGAATCGACACCCTAGAATAGAAGAGTCAATTCTTTAGAGACAAAAAACTATAGACTTTGTTAAGAATAAAAAATTCAATTACAAAGAATCGATTCTAAAAAAGTGATAGAATTGTGCAAGCTGGCTTGAACGTATAAAAAATGATTCAAAACTTACTTCAATAGGTAAAAAATCTCAGAGGCTATAAATATACCTCTTGAGGATGTTAAAGAAAGGAAAGAAGTGGATTTGAAAGATTTTGAATCATCCTTAAAAAGGAAAAGAGCAAAAAAAAGGAGCAACTGCTATGAGCAGAAAAGTTCCTACCTTTAAGCAAGAAAATATCTTAAAGTTCATATCTTTTCCCTTCAGCTGATCTTTCTTAAACTTAGACCTTCCTTGATCATTCTTATTTTTGTGAAAGCTCACACATTTCTGAACCAAAACTTTGTTACCCACCGTTCTAGAGGTTTATAGTTTGTGCTTTACTTAAATTTACTATTGTATTGGTTATACCTTCAAGTGAAAGGTAGAGGGGTTTTGCCTAACCCTTTAAAAAGCTTGTCCTTGTGTAAAAGTTGTGCTTTAACATGAAAAGACAATATCTTGGTAGAGGTCATGCTTAATCCTACAAAAGGCAAGTTGTAGAGCTTACACTTGATCCAACAAAAGGCATGTTGTAAAAGTTACGACTGATTCTGTTGAAAAGGTAAGTTGATAGTGGATACAAACTCCTTGTGCTATCAAAGGAGAGGATGTATGCATTGGAAGGCTAAACCTCTATAAAAATCTTGCTGAGTTTCTTCTTACTTTGCTACTCTTTACTTATTCAATTCATGATCTGTGTTATTGTTTTTTTCTTTCACAATTGAACTGTTTTTTGAAAATGGAAAAATTTTACGTAACAACCAATTCACCCCCTTCTCAGTAGTTTTACTTTAAGTTTATCTTTTCTGACAATTCTCATTCCAAAATTTCCAAACCATCAATGATCCAACTAATCATAAACAAATATCAATTTTGAGGTACCAAACATTTGAAAGGCTTGCTCCCTATGCTCAAAACTAAATACATAATACAATATTAACATATTGTACTTAGCTTTCATCAAACAAACTTAAGACCATCGTTCACATCACAAAATTTATTGAAATACAACAATACGAGGTTGTAGAATAGGCATGCTTAATTATATCAAAATAATTGAAAATGTCGTATCTACCCACCTCGTGGAAGCATGCCTTTCCTTTTAGCACATTTTGTCAAAAGCTTGACTTTTTCAAAAAGTCAATTAACTCCAACAACACCTAAAATGATATTTAAGCATTAATACCTTCAAAAACCCATAATAATTTCATAGTAGAATAAATACCCACTTCTAACTCTTTACAACCCATGCTTTAATCCATAGATTTTATCTAATAGTTGTACTAAAACTTATACCCATCAAACATCAACTTAAGTTAAAAATTTCCTTACCTTGGTGAGCTCTCACACAATGGTTCTAACAAATCTTGAAATACTAGTGTTAGTGTATGTTAGCTCTATAGCTTTCAAATTAATCCCATGTTTTGAAATGATTAAAGTATCATCAAAGACTTGAAAAATAAAGCCTCGCCATCCCTTAGTACTTACAAATGAGTTTGAAAAGAAAAACAATGAAAAAAGACTTCGAAAAATTCCTTATGGTCCAAATGTATTGATACATGATGAACATGTAGCGATAGAAATTGAAATCTATCGATACATGTTTTTGAGAAAAGTCAAAATTTACAAAGTCAAACTCAATCTATTGATACATTGTCAAAATGTATCGATAGAAATGCAACATAATGCTCACTACCTTAAAAGTATTGATATATTTATCAAATGTATTGATACATTTTCAATAGAATGCTTTCTGCGTCAAAAGTATCAATACATTAACAAATGTATCGGTACATGTTCAACGGAATGGTCAAACCCTTGAAGCCAATACCAAAAGTATTGATACATTCCAAAATACAATGATACATTTTTCACAGGAATTCAAATATAAAAGGAGCAATGTATCGATATATCCATTCATGTATCAACACAATATGACTGTTAGAGCCTAAAATGAAGAGAAAAATGGCTATTTTCACATTTAATGCACCTCTAACTACCATTAAAGCTTCAGCAAATATAAATACAAACTCTTACGACATTTATGTGTTGGTGTAAGCCTTGCAAGCCAATCGATTTTGTGCTTGTAAAGCACTACACTAATTAGTCATATTTCATGTTAAATACATTATGGATATTTTATATAATGTATGAGGTATTTCTTTATCCATGAGTTTATTTATAAAGAGTTATGAGAGACTTATGTAGATAAAGTCCTTGGAACATAATGGCCTTGCAAAGAAATTATAAAAGTTATAATTATGAGATTCTTATGCAACAAAGCCCTGTTCCTAAATATGTTGCTAGTCATTGTATTATCAAGAATAAAGACACTGATAATGCTTAAAGGCTGGTACATGCTAAGCCTCCTTACTTTGGAAGTAAGCAATTGATCTCATAGGTTGAAGCATGCGAGATACTTGGGGATAGTATGTGGGTGCTTGTTAAGGAACAAGTTCATTGAGCATGACCTGTTTATGAGAGTTCCATTTGGTATTTCACTCAAGTGTCTGTGAAAATACTCTCATGTGTCAGTAGTGTAAGTAATCCTTAGACTTGTGATACCAGGTCATCTTGTATGTGAATTGTCAATGCTTTGATTTTGCCTTTACAGGTCTAGAGGTGACCAAATGCCTAAACAGGGTGCTTTTGGGTATGGCATGAAGCATGCGAAGTTGGATGAGTAATCTAGAGAGGATTCATCACCCCAAGTGATTTGAAGGGGACATATCTCATTTGCTTTTGGCTTATATCAACTAAAAGTCCTTGACCAAGGCAATCTTGATAGGTCAATATGGACGCTGCAAGACTAATATGGATAAATTAGAAAGTAGACACTGAGCCAGGCTTTCTATCTATCCAAGATATATGATGAAAGGATTGAATTACATTAAGATACTGTACACTAAAAGGTTAGTCAAAACATAATGACTCTCCTGACATTTGGGTGTTTATGATGCGTTGCTAAATGTCATTCATGATCTATAAATATAAATTCTTAGTTGAACTAATTTATATTTATTACCAACATGTTGGGTACCTAATGTGTCACACACAAAAGGTGAATTGTCAAAATTAATTTAAGCTTAATTGGATGTGATCTAATTGATTTTATAAAGGGTTAATCCAATTAGCATTGAGCTAAATCAAATATGATTTGATGGAGTATTAAATAAAGGCCCAATTAGCCCAAGACATTTTCTAATCTTTGTTGGATATAAAGTAGGTCAATTTACTCTATAAAAGAATCTTTTAACTGCCTCTTGAACGTACAGAAGAGTTCTATTTTATTTTCTCATGTGTTGAGATAAGATCACGACCACAAAGAAAGAAACACAAGGGAGCTCAAAGTTAAGAGTTTGCTAGCACAAACTTTAGCTTAGGGATTCACACACTTTTAGTGAAGAGATTTCGGCAAAAATCACTATGTGGATCACCATTAGAGGTAAGACATTTGTGCTGCTATGGTTTGATAAGTCCTAGTTGGTGTCAAAAAGTCAAAAATGAAAAGCCAATGTTGTCAATTTTGCACATGCAAGTATACGTATCGAATAAGTAATATAGAGATGAAGTAGAGTATCGTTCCCATGAAGATTTGTTTCTAAAGTTTCACTAAGTACTAAAATTATAAAACATATTAATCTTATTTAAGTAATCCAAAAATTGAATAAAAGCTAATTAAAAACAATTAAAAATCAACACTAAATAAACTAACAAAGTAAACAAGTTAAGAAAAGCAATATATTAAAAGCCTAGGATTATGGGTTGATTCAATATTTCGTCTGAGACCAGTTTTTCTTATTATTTATCTTTCCTAGGTGGTTTTACTAACCTAGAATCCAAAGCTATGGACAAGTCTTCGTCGAGTTACTTGTACAAATACCAAACTTAATTAGTTCACTATGTGTCTATAGGAATCAATTAAATTAAGTTCATTAACAAGTGTCCTAATGTGGTTATGTATGGCAATTGGCATATGTCTACTTGAATCGCGAATCAAATCACCTAAGTGACGTGAACATACACTATTCAAACCTTAGTTTAATCTAAAATCTCTCTGTCGAGTCTCAATTAGATTCACAAATTAGTTAATTGTTGGCCACGCAATCAAAAGCGTTAAAAACATATTTGAATCAGCAAAACTACACCCATTCATGATAAATAAAAAAAAAACTAATATTCAAACTATATGTTAAAATCCACCACAATCCTAGAAAGATAATTTAGCTCATAATAACAAATAAAAACAACATCCAAAGAAATTTAGCCATGAATCCAAGTCAAAGAAAATAAGAAAAACACAATAGTAGAGAAAGAAGAGAAAGAAACTAAGTATTGAAGCTTTATGATCTCAATTCTCTCTCAAATTCTCTTGTTTTCTTGCTTTGTTCTTGGCTCCAAATCTCCAGAATATTTGGTTGTTGCCTCTCCCTTAAAACCTTTGAAAAGGTCCCTTAAATAGGCTCCAAGTAACCTAATTTCCAAAATCCCGTCAAATTTTTATTTTTCAAAAATCACCTAGCGCCACGACCTTGATTTCTTGGTGCCATGGCATTGTTTTTTTGCAATAGTAGCACTGCAACGCTACTTCTGCAGTGCTGTAGTGCTGAGCTATTGGGAAAATTGTATGGTGAGCTTCCTTTCACCAACGCTGCAGACTTATTCTCCCAGTGCTACGGCAATCTATCAATTTTGAATATGATTTTCACCCTGATCTACTCTCAACTGGGAAAAGTAGTAAACATAAAAGTTGTAACCCTATCTCTTAGATTTCTAGTGGACTAAGAATCATGCCAATTAAACTTCTGGATTGAAGGATATGTTCCAAATACTGCATCATGTTCAGTCCATGCATACTACTACAGTGCTCCCAATTAGATAAATATTTTGACCATGATTCAATCTAAATAGGGTGAAGTGGTAAACATAAAAGTTGTAGCCCTTCTTCTTATAAGTGTAATGGTTAAAGAATCAATTCAATTTGAGTTTTGTAGGTAGAGATATAGTCAAAATACCACAATATATATGAATAAAGCCATCACCATACTTACACGGATTTTAATCAAATGAGCCTTTTTCATCAAATTTCCTACAAACAAAAGCAATAAGAGAAATTACCAATACTACTCTTAAAGTAATTTAAAATAAAATAATATAAAATTTAACTAAAATAACTTAAATTAACTACTCAACATGTAATCAAACTTAAACTAGAAAAACACCTAAAATGCTACGATTCGAACCTAAAATCTCGAAGATATAACTATTTAAGCCCTCAAAATATGTCAAAATAACTCTATATAATAGAGTTATAAGCCAAGGAAGACTCCATGAAAGAAAGCAAACATCAAACTTTCAAGTATGTATAAATCTTTCTCTTATGATTTTTCTAGATTAGTTTCAATTAAAGTGATCCATGGCTTAGGGGATTAAAATTTTAATAGTATTTCGCTACGTTTGATCATCTTACCATGATTCAAATCCCTAAAATTATGAAGGTTGACAGACTCTGAAACACAACTCCAAAAGAAAAATTCAACTCAAATCATTTAATACTCTTTATACTCTTATTCTAGCATTTAAGTCTCCTATTGTATCATTATTGAGCCTTCATTACTTATTCTTTTCTTCACCAAACATTTTACTTAACCTATTACTCAACCGCTAAGAGGCATTCTTTCTGGACTTATTTTTCACTCTTTGTATTCACTTGAGTGGTTATACCTTAACCAATTGAAAATGTAGCTTTTGAGTGGTTATACCTTAACCAAGACAAAATGTAAAGTGGTTATGCTTTAACCATAAAAAGGCATTGTATTAAAAGGTTGTGCTTGATCCACAAAAGGCATTGCATCGAATCTTTTTCTAATAGTGCTTGAAATAAACTATTGTGTTGATTTTCCTCTTTCACTCTTTCAAACTCATTTGTGTTTCTAACATTTCGTATTTGATAAGAAATCAATTATCATGTTTATTCTTAAAAAAGGGGATTTGACTTACAGGAAGTTTATTTTCCTGAAATTAGAAAGAAATTTTTTAAAACATTTAAAAGATTCTAATTCACCCCCTTCTTGGAACTATACTCATTAAGCTTATTGCACTAACAATTGGTATTAGAACTAAAGCTCAATTTTGCAAGTCTAATAACCTTAAGTGTCCAAAAGCAAAGCTTAACACATTAGAATGGAATTCACCTCAGCTGTTCTTGATGAAGGACACTTAACTCAAAGACCTTCATTCTTCTTAGATACGAATTACCCTTATTGCAAGAAAAGAATACAGATGTTTATTCAATCAATAGATCTTGATGTTTGGAATGTTATTTTAGATGGTCCTTATGTCCCTACCAAAGCAGTAGATGGAAAAATAATTGTTAAAACTAGGAAAGGTGGGATGACAAAGAAAAGAAGATGATACAAACAAATTTGCAAGGTGTTTAATACACTTCCTATAACGACCCTCTACCCGATCGTTACCGGCATTTGAGACTTGCGGGAGAACTCTCCAAAATCCAGAACAAACCTTAGTTGAGATTCTTGTTATCTAAATCAAACATTTTAATACGTATATTAAAAAGACTAAGATTTCCTTATAACGTTTCACCCTGTGGTGACCATTAAAATTCTATCGAATTATAGAACATACGATCGTTTACTTAAACTGAATAAGAGCTTTAATTAAAATTTGGCAATTAGATAACAATATCCAATTCTAACAAGCTTCAAGATACATTCAAACATCACACTTAGAATCCACTACACAACCTCAAAGTTTCTCAACGATACAATTCTGAAAAACTAATAATTTTTATAATTCTTACCCGTTCTATACAACATGACCTCTATGTAGCGGAGCGACTCAGAGTGGTAATCTAAGAGATGCCATTACCTATGTCGTAACTAGTCAAAATGTGCTGAGGCAATACACGCTAGTTGATCACTTATCTGTAAAAAAGGGAAGTTAATGGGGTGAGTCTCACAAACTCAGTGATCATCAGCTCCGTGAGCAGGGTGTAGATAGAAAACAAGCCAGGAGTAGAAATTTTGAATGTTAAAAACATATGAATATATAAACAATTTAAACTCAAATGGAACATTTGTGCCTTACATATAAACCCAAGGATTTTGATGCAAAATAACCATTTCAAGTAATATATTAAGACCAGTGCAAGTAAAAGATTTCTACCGTCAAAATCATTTAATGTCTTTTACTTAAAATCAAACTAACGTAAGCACACACTTTTTCGTAAAATCAAGCAATATCAATGCTTATACACAAGCTTATAAATGACTTCATCCTTGAGGTATTAAACACAAAATCATCATAGAAATAAAGGATCTACGAAAAACCTGTTTTTCTCATATGCGAAAGAATTCATGTTTGAAAACCCAAAGAGATATCACTATTGAGTAGGTAATCATAATAATCAACCCGTGGACCCATTTCCTTGTAATAACATCCGAGAGGCCCTCTTCCACTGGATTCCCATAGCCATGGCAATCTCGACGATGTTGGCCAACATCAGAGAAATCATGTGGTCACAACCACGTCTATCAACCTGTGGCCTAGCCACGTATATCAACCCGTGGCTTTGCTACATATATATATCACAAACCGTGGCCTAGCCACGTCTAACAGCCCATTGGCAACCCAAAGGTTCTCTAACTAGAGCTCACTTACGCACAAGGGTCACACTATCTCGATATGACATTCAGCTTACTCTCGAATCTCCGGATTTGACAAAACCATTTATAACCAAGTTGTGTTCTCAGAAGCTTATTTTAAATCTATTTCCAAAATACCAATCACGATCGTGATAAATCCATTTTTAAGACTTCATGATTCAAAACCTTTGCATGAGGTTTAAATATTAAATCAAAGCATGGTGAACATAAAGTTTATTCATGAATGCACCTCACAAAAACAAATAAGGCACGTTCTGACATAAACCGTGGTAAAGAGCTTGTTTCTCAATTTCTTAAACCCTTTACATATATAGCTTATATATATATATACAAAACGTTTATAAAAACATGGCATTCACAAATGCCTAGAATTCTACCAACTTATGCTTTCCACAATAACAGCATAATCCGATTGCAAATCCATTTAAAAATCACTTACCAAAGCTAACAACTCATGCTATTCACAATTACATTTAAAGAAAATCGACAAGGTTTATTATACGTAAATCATTATATAGTTTATGGAGCTTTTGAAATGGACACCCCTACTCACCTCACAATGGCAGGATGCTACTTCGCCATTGATTTAGGTGCGTCTCTTGCTAAATTTACTTGCTGGTCACCCATCACCTCCTCCGGTACACCATCATAGCAATTATTCTTTAATTGTCAATTTCCTAGCAGCAATTAAATCAAGATACTTAACGACTTTACAATTTGTTCTATCTCACATTTGCTACCCTCACTAGCTTAATGCTTTTATAGTTATTCTTTGTTCTCTAGTCTCATTCAAGAACTAATCATTATTCTAGTAGTTCACTTCATGTTATAGTCATCCTTATTTCAAAATTAATCTCATGCTCACACACAATTATATATGGGCAGCAACTTTTCCAAAAAGTTTTAAATCTTTACATGCATAATCCTTTATCCTTTACTTTATTCAAAACATTATAACTGGTGTAAACATTCTTCCTAGCCGAACCTAAGATAGCATATGCCATTCTCATTGCTTGGTTACCTTTAGAATAGCTTGGACTTTACATGCATCTTCAATATGCCTCTAACTTTTGATCATCAAGGCTTAAATCCACCACTCAACCAAAGGTTTATGACATGCATGCTGTTGGTCCCAAATAATAAATGTGCTAGAGGGGAGGTGAATAGCACTTTTTGACTCTTGACAAGATGAGGAACTAAATTGAAAAGCAATGAAAATAAAAATAGAGTAGACAATGCGCAAGAATTTAGAGTGGTTTGGTCCAAGACCTACATCCACTACCTTGATTATTCAACCAAGGATTTTTTAAATCAATCCACTATAAAAAGGTGAAATTCACAAGCTTTCACCAAGCTTTACAATGGCTTTTACCAAGCTTAGCCAAAACATTTCACAATGGTTTTTACTGGGATCAACCAAAACCCAAAGTGATTTTTCAAAGGCTCAACCACAAGCTTTCACAATGGTTTTTCATGGGCTCAACCAAAAGCCAAAGTGGTTTTTCAAAGGCTCAACCACAATCTACAACAATTTCTTTTCACGGGATCAACCAAAACCCAACAACTAACTTTTCTAGGCTAAGTTAAAACCTATATAGTCAATCAAGCTAACCCAAGCTTAACTAAACCCTTTAGAGTGACTCGCTCACTCTAAGTATTCAAGAAGAAAAGAAATAAGAATGTACCTATGATCACTAGCTTGATCTAAATCGTACCAAGTGAAGTGCCAATTTCAAATACAAAGATTGGAGTGAAGTGCAAAGAATATTGCAGAGAATTTTTGCTATTTTGAACTCTTTTTGTTCTTGGAAGCCTTTCAATTTTTTCTCTATATGTTTTCTAACCGTTTGAAGACCCTTTTATACTTGAAGAAACAACTCTGATGGCAGTTTAACAGTTTACGACCGTTGGAAACAATTGAGAGGTGGTTCTAGCCGTTAATCTATCTTCTAGTGCTCTAGTTCAAACTGCTGATAGAGAGCTTTTAGTCGACTAACTTTCTTCTTAGTCTATTAAGTTGGTTTTATCTTCTGGTCTCAGTTTTTGGCAAAGAACACTTAGTCGACTAACTTATTTCTTGGTCGACTATGTTGGTTCTGTCTTGAAGTCTAGTTTTCTAGCAGTAGCTTCTTAGTCAACTAACTCACTTCTTGGTTGACTAAGTTGGTTCTGTTTCTCAATACTCTTCAGCCCACCATTTCTCCAATTTGAATTTTAGCCAACCAATATTCTTCATTATTCAACTAAGGACCTTTCTTTTTGTTGACCAATCATTTTTCCTCATTCATATGATTTTTGATATACACTTCTGATGGATTGATTTATTATTTGTATACAATTTTTTGTCCTGCACACTTAAGCAGAGATGTTAGACACAAATGAATGGGAATGTTTTATTATCATCAAAAACTAATGGAGCCAACAATCTCTCCCTTTTTGATGATGACAAAATATTCCTTGATTAACAGCACAGTGTCCTTTTATTCTTTTTCAGTTCTGCATAAAGATGAGGATTTCTCCCCCTATGTGTATGCTCCCCCTTAGTGTGTGCTTATTTTGCTTATTCGTTCTAGCAAATTTTATTCATGTCATATAGAAAATGACACTATACATTCAGAATATATATATGCAAAAATATAAAGTGATTTACAGTAGGTGAATGTTAACAGATTTTCATCAATATTTTAGCAGTGTCTATCAATAATATATTGTTATCAGATTTTGTCTATGCCATTCATCATTCAACAGATATAATATACTTAGCATCCCATTTTATTCACAAGAAATATAAACAACAAAGTTAAATCAAGTGTTCAACCGTCAGTTAGGAAAAACAACAGAAAACTAAAAAATAACAGTTAATGTTCCCTAACTGCCCCTAAACAGTTTCTACTTCCTATCTCCCTTAATCTTTTCATAATTTCTCCTCTAAGGTCCTATCTATATTTCTCCCCCTTTTTGTCATCAACAATTTGAGGGAGGAATTCAATCCTTTGAGGAGGCCGATGGAATGGATTCATCGGTTCCATAGAAAACATTTAGAGGCTCGAGAGAGGGTTCTGGAGGGGATTTTTCAGGGGATTGCTCAGGGGATGAAATCTCAAGAGGGTTTTGAGGAGATGAGATTGTTGCTAGCTTGGCTTTCTCAGCCAATCTGGATGATTTCCTCCTTTTGATGAACTTCGTTTTAGTTGCCATTGTTTTCTTGCCCTTTCCTGGTGGTTTGGACTTTATTTGTGGTTCTTCAGCAACTTTTTCTTTTCCTTTCCTTAACTGCCCTTCTGCAGTGGACTTCCCTGCTTGTACTCTAGTAGCTTCTTTTCCAACTTGCTCTTCTCTAACCATTTGATGGAAGATATCCATGCTAGATATTTCTTCTGAGTTCGGGGGAGAAGACTGCTTTTCTTGAGTCTCGAGTTGAGGGAGAGGAGTTTCATCCAGTGACCCTAGCACTTTAGCTCCTTATACTAATTCTTCCTTGTCATAAGGCTCAAGTGAGGGGGATTTTCTTGGTTGTTCCACCTCAGGTTCATGACCTTCAGCCTAGAAAGTAGAGTCTTCAGCTTCTTGTCCTGCTGAAGCCAGGCTAGGAGTTGTAGAGCTATTTGTAGCATCTGGTTTTGAGGGCATTTTTCCTTTCTTTTTTAGTGCTTTTTCCAATTCAGTCACTTTCTCCTCAATTTTCTGCATTCTTGCTCCTTGGCCTGTGAGCTTTCCATCAATTCTCATTAGCAAATTAAAGATCACTTCATTTGAGAATTGAGATAGTGCTGCCTGTGGTTGAGCAAGTAAAGAGGATTCTTTTCCTAGACTAGCCTTGGGGGTTTTAATGTGTCACAACCCAAATTCCAGGCCATGACATAGCTCATGGGCCTAATGGACATAGCCCATTAAGCCCAAGCAAGCTTATCTATATGACCTGTTCATCATTCCATCAAAAGCTTATTAAGGATAGCCACTGGTTACTTCTCATAGGTTAAATCATCTTGCAACTGGATGGTTTCATACCGTATTACATAAGATGGATCTGGGTTATATTTCCTAAGCATTAACACATGGAATACAGGGTGAATATTCGAGAGGTTTGGTGGTAGCGCCAAACAATATGCCACTACCCTAACTTTTTCTAAAATCTCAAAGGGCCCTATATATTGAGGACTTAATTTTCCTTTCTTGCCGAACCTCATTATCCCTTTTATTGGTGAGACCTTCAAAAATACATGATCCCCCACCTAAAACTCCAAGTCTCTCCGTCGGTTATCAGCATATGATTTCTGTCTACTTTGTGCTGATAACATCCTCTATCGAATCATGCATATTTTCTCAGTGGAATCCTGTACCAATTCTGGCCCCAAGAGTTTTCTTTCTCCCACCTCTAGCCATCCAATGGGTGACCTGCACCTACGTCCATATAATGCTTGAAATGGTGCCATTTGGATGCTAGCTTGGAACCTTTTGTTGTAGGCAAACTCCACTAAGGGTAGATATCGATCCCACATGACCCCAAGGTCTATTACACAGGCCCTCAACATATCTTCCAATGTCTTTATCGTCCGTTCAGACTGTCCATCAGTCTGTGGGTGGAAAGCCGTGCTGAAATCCAACTTAGTGCTCAATGCTTCCTACAACTTTCCCCAGAACCTATTGGTGAATTGTGCTTGTCTGTCAGATACTATAGAAATGGGGATACCATGCAGTCATACTATCTCATCCATATAAGCTCGAGGGTATTGGACAACCCTGTAAGTAGTGTTAACAGAAAAAAAAATGGGCTGACTTCGTTAATCGATCTACTATGATCCAAATCGAGTCTTAGCCTCAACTAGTTTGAGACAAGCCCATTACAAAGTCCATTGCAACATGCTCCCACTCCCATTCAAGCACTAGTAATGGTTGTAGTAGCCCTGCAGGCCTTTGATGTTCGGCCTTAACCTGCTGACAAACTAGGCACTTGGAGACAAACTCAGTTACATCTTTCTTAAGTCCTTCCCACCAATATACCTCCTTCAAATCTTGATACATCTTTATAGCCCTTGGATGTACCACATAGGCTACCATGTGCACTTCCTCCAATATTTCTCTCCTCAATCCATCACTATCGGGCACATAAAGTTTGGTTCCATATCTCAATACTCCATCTGTGCCTTTAGTAAACATTTTTCCTTTCCTTTCTTGAGGATCCTCTAAGGCCTTAGCTACAAACTCATTTTTACTTTGCGCTTCTTTAATCCGATCCATTAAGATAGGTCTCACTCTAAAATGTGCTAGCAATGCATTTGCCTCTGAAACTTCCAAATGCACACCTATGTCTCCCAAGCTATGCATCTCCCTAATTAAGGATCTCTTATCTGTAAATATATGTGCCAAGGTCCCCATAGATTTTTGACTCCAGGCATCTGCCACTACATTTGCCTTACCGAAATGGTAAAGAATAGTACAATCGTAATCTTTTAGCAACTCTATCCACCTACATTATAGCAAGTTAAGATCCCTCTGTTGAAATATATACTTCAGGCTTTTGTGGTCCGTATATATCTCGTAAGTCTCACCATACAAGTAATGTCTCCAAATCTTTAAGGCAAACACGATTGCTACCATCTCCAAATCGTGTGTGGGGTAATTTTGCTCATGCCTTTTAAGTTGCCTTGATGCATATGCAATCACCTTCCCATGCTGCATTAATACACACCCTAAACCAACCCGTGATGCATCACAAAATACCGTATAACCCCCTGTGCCTTGAGGTAGGCTTAATACTAGAGCTGTGGTGAGACATGCCTTAAGCTTCTCAAAGCTATCCTCACAAGTATCTGACCACTCAAATTTTGTATCCTTATGCATCAGCCTAGTCAGAGGAGTAGCTATTTTGGAGAAATCCTTCACAAAACGGCGATAATAGCCAGCCAAACCCAAAAAGCTTCTAATCTTTATAACTGAGGTTGGCCTTGGCCACTTTTCCACTACCTTAACTTCCTTAGGATCTACTTGTACCCCATCCTTGGATGCCACATGTCCCAAGAATGCAACACTTTCAAGCCAGAACTCACATTTAGAGAACTTGGCATACAATCAATGTTCTTTCAAAGTTTGGAGCACTATCTTAAGATACTGCTCCTGCTCCTCTCAGCTCTTCGAGTATATCAAGATGTCGTCAATAAACACCACCACGAACTTGTCAAAATAGGGCTTGAACACTCGGTTCATCAAATCCATAAAGGCCGTAGGGGCATTTGTAAGCCCAAATGACATCACCAAGAACTCATAGTGTCACGACTCGGAACCTCCCTCGAGCCCATGACAACCGCCGCGACGTCCCGATTGACACTCATTACCCAAAATGCCAATCGAAACCCCACAAGGCTTACGTATCAGTTTCTTGCCTTTCCTGTGAGCAATCATTGTTAAACATTCCATTTTAAACAATTACCAGTCGTTTCCGGCTCAAGTAAATCAAAAGACAAAATTTATTTTTTTTTATTTTTTTATTTTTTTAAAAAGATTTATAAACAAATATTACTATTCCAAAATATTGATTAAAATATAGTATTTTTATATAAAACAATATTTATAGAAACACGTGTAAGTAATCTTTTGTAACGTAGAAGTAAAATAAATTCATACATATAATAATTTACAAAGTTATAATAATAATTACAAGGACAAGTGGCCCATAAATACACCAAGTGTTGGTGATAGTAACCTACTATCTGTGAGATAGAGGGGTCAACTGGAATCCTTGACAAAATCAGGGTATCTACAAGCTACCACAGGCCTGAAATATTTAGAAAGAAGGTGCGTTAGATTTTGCAATCCCAATGAGTAAACAGACATTATTATAAATATCTAAAGGCGACTAAAATGGAGGCAAGTTTAAACAGCAAATCACAAACCATTTCATAAGGTTTTCAATTTATTTCTTAAACCATAAAATATTTATAATTTACCAAAATAGTTGTTAAGGCTTATGACTTTTATTAGAAACAGGGCTCAAGCCAAAAGTTAGTCCTCGGGGATACCTTGGCCGAGGCATCTAATCGAGTCTGCCAAGATTTTTAAGATATTTACATGTTAAACACATGTTAGTTTTGAAAACAAGTTGTTCCTTGGCGTTGGCCGAGTTACACATTCACGTGGGGGTTCGACGTGAAGTGAGCTCTAACACTACCCCAAGAGTTACCCTCCTCGCCTCTACAACCGGAGTAACTATGCAACTGGGTTTACCGTACCCTTCTAATAGGCAGTCCACGAAAACCCGTCACTGTAGTGACTAAACCCACCAATTTTAATAAAATTTCGATAGTATAACATGGCTTTTATTTATTTATCCAGCCTGCATAGTAAAAGACAGCTTACATAAATTCCCAATGAAATTATAAAATATAGCCACATATACTCATATATCATAAGCCATTCATAGGAAAATATATTTTTCAAGACAATTGGCAGCCTCCAATTACTCAATTTCATGATCAAAAGTTTCTTATTTCAGATAATCAACACCATATATTTATTTGTCACATTTATTTCTAAAACATCAAAAGTCCCATTTTAATCTCATTTTCATTTCATAAAATACATAAAGAGCATTTAAAAATAAACTCTAGATAATTTACAATAATAATAGGTTTACTCACAGTTTGTATAAATTAAATGCTTTCCAGGTGCCCCGATCACTGTTTGTCGGGTACGACTTCCTTGCCTTTACCGAAAGGCTCTCCTCCTAGACACATTGCAAAAATTACACAATTCACCACATTGATGCTAAATCACTATATAATTGACTTAAATCTTATACTAATGCATGGTATGAAATGCAATAGCCTAAAACGACTTAAATGCGGTATTAACCTATTTTTGGCACTTTACTCGATAAATTGCTAACGCGCTCCATTTTAGCTCTAAATTGTCCCATTTTCTCTCCAACATTTCTAACCATTAAATATCAGCCAATAACCCTCTAAATTCACAAAATCAGCTAACTTTCCTCCTTGAAAAATTCGGTCAAAAATGGGACATTAACTCGGTTAATTTTCCACTTTGTTTTTCTATCACATTTAACCATTTTTCACCATTTTCTCTTCATTTCTCTTAGAATAAAAATCAGTTCATCATCATTGTACATCACTGAATATTCGGCCAAGGGTGGGTATTGTGAGAATTTCATGCTTTCATGCCCTATTTGATTTCTATACACATTTAACTAACTAAAACTACCAATTTAACTAAGAATCAAAACATAAAAATTTCAAAATACTTCCCCTTGAAATTCGGCCAGCCCTTGGTATCACTTTTTGATCTCTCTCCTCAAGCATGCTAAATGGAAACAAAGGCATAAGAAAGGTAGAAATCAAGCTAAAGTCGAAAAATCTTACCGTTAGACGCGTAAATGGACGAAAAAGGCGAATTCCCCTTTGAATTTTTTAGTTTTCCTTTGGTTTTTCTCTTTTCTTCCTTTCCTCTCTATTTTCTCTCTTATTTTCTCCTTATGGCCGACCATCACCTGATGTGGGGTTTAAATGGGCTGAGTTTCCTTTAAAATAATATTAAATCATTAAAAAGTGCCATGTATCACTTTTCCATTGACCCGTTTTTAAAATTTCGTCCTTTAAACTTCAATTTTTTCACCACTTAAAATACCATAGTTATTCATACCAAAAATAAATAAATCCTATGATTTTGACAAGTTTTAGGTGGTGAAAATTACGATTTTACCTCGGGGCGACAAAATTACAGTTTTGCCCCTATGTTTCAAAAATTGCCGGAATTGAAATTTTTCACTTCCTATCATTAAATTATACTCCAAATAGTTAATCTTGATCAAAAATTTCACTCCATGATCAAATTATTATCTTAGGTGGCAAAATGACGATTTTACCCCTAAACATCAAAATTTTCAATTTTTTCCCAAATGAACCCTCGAACTCCGAACAATCATTTTTAGTCATTTCTGGACTGTAAAATATTAAATTTCATCCTACGATTCCTATTTGAACTAGTTCGAGGTTAAATCAAATCAAGTGTACCGTTAGGTACAATACTAGGTTTTGTCTATTCTTAGGGGCTTCCCTAGCGTAATAACATGTTACTCAATGCATGTATGTCATGACATGTGTTTATAGGGTCGGGTTTTACACATAGTACCCATATCTTGTTCGAAATGCAGTCTTTGGTATATCTTCATTTCGGATCCTCAACTGATGGTACCTAGATCGCAACTCTATCTTAGAGAAACTTTGTGCTCCTTGTAGTTGATCCAATAAATCATCTATTCTTGGAATGGGGTACTTATTGTTCACTGTCACTTTATTAAGCTGTCGGTAGTCAATGCACAATCTAAGTGACCCATCTTTCTTCTTTACAAAGAGCACCGGTGCTCCCCGTGGTGAAACGCTAAAACGGATGAAGCTTTTATCCAACAAATCTTCTAACTGATCCTTACGCTCTTTAAGCTTCGTAGGTGCTATTCTATATGGCGGTATGGATATAGATCTAGTGTTGGGGATCAAATCTATGCAAAATTCAATCTCTCTCTCGGGAGGCAAACCTGGTAGTTCCTCGAGAAATACATCCATGAACTCATTCACCACCGACACTTGGCTTATATCTCCAACCTTCGCCTAAGTATCCCTCACAATAGCCAAGTAACCTAAATAACCTTGTCTTAATAACCTTCTGGTAGACATGATCAATATCAGATTGGTTGGAGCATTACTCCTATCCCCCTTAATACCAAACGATGGTTCACCGAAAAAATCAAATCTAACCAATTTATGATAATAATCCACACTAGCATGGCAGGGTGATAACCAATCCATTCCCAAGATCACATCAAAGTCTAAGGTGTCTAACACCACTGATTCACCAAAGTGTCTTTGTCCTTGACTCGAACTACACAGGACTCATATTCCCATTAGGCCACAAATACCTTCTTTAAAGGAGTAGACACCACTAATTATTCTTCTCTCCTAACACGATCCTTATCCAAACTAAATGCAAAACATGGAAAAATAAATGAATGGGTAGCACCAAGATCAAACAATGCTCGAGCATCCATATTATAAACAGAAAGAGTACTTGAGACCACTGCATTGGATGTTTGGGCCTCTTGGGGTGTTAAAGCATATACCCTCGCTTGGCCCCTACCAGCAGAACTCTGATGTTCGGACCTAGACGGCCTGCTCTAGGAGGAAGTAACAGCACCTCTACCCCTCGATCCACTAGCCCCCCGATCAGATAAGGCAGCTACTAAAGAAGCAGATAAAACTGGCTGAGTAGAGTTACGAGCAAAATCTTGTGATTGATGAGCCATTGGGCAACTCCTCTATAGATGTCCAGATTGACCACACCCATAACAAACTCTTGGAGTACAGAAGCAGCGTCTGCTATGTCGTCTCCCACAAGTATTACAAGGATGGATAACTTGACTACCCCGCTTAGAGTCTTGCTGCCTTCCCCCACTAAAAGTTTTCTGCCCTGATCCAACTTTGGCACTAGTCAAGTCACTCCTTTGTTGGGGTAATCGTGAGTCCCTCTATGGGCCCTGACGGCTAGAAGATGAAACACCACTACCGAAGTCTCTACGACCCTGATAGCCCTCTGTCTTAGCCCACTTTACTGTATCCCTCACAGCCCTACTCTCACTAGTCCTCATCTCAATCCGTTGAGCGTAATCCACTGCTGCAGAGTAAGTATTGAAATCTTGGGATGCCACAGCCTTAAATAATGGCTCCACTAGCCCATCCACAAACCTTTGAATCCACAAACCGAGCCAACTGCGTGAATTTGATGTCATATTCTGACACCGTCATATTTGGGATCTGCATTAATGCCTCAAACTCCCTAGCTCGTGCATTATGTACACTGAGTGGTAAGAATCGATCTAAGAAGGCTATATTGAACTCTTTCCAAGTCAACGGCGTTACATCTTCCAACCTACCTCTACACAAGGAACCATACCACTCTTGCACCACGTTCTCTAATCGGAAGGCGACTAGCTCGACTGATCTCGTACTAGAGCATCCCAAGGCCTCACAAATTTTCTCCATCTTATCTAAGAAAATCTGGGGTTTCTCTTATACATCAGACCCTGAAAACAACAGAGGCTTAAGCTTTAGGAAATCAGGAAGGAAAATCTCTAAATGACTCCTCTCAACCTCAAGATATTGCCGATCGACTTGCCCTTGGGAACTAAGGGATTCTTATACTACAGATCTCCCCTCAACTATCCTTTGTATATCGTCCATACGTGTTGCCATCATCTCTACAACCCGATTAATTCCCTGTAGGCCTGTCGCCAAGTCCTCGATGGTGATGCCCCCAGTTGGTTGTCTATTCGCATCACCCGAAGACTATCCCTCCTCTCATCTACTCACAGGCATGTCTGCCATCACCGACCTAATGGCCCTGCCACAACTACCTCGCCCCCTAAGTGTGGATGCTCGTGGCCTATCTATCAGCTCATTAGGAGCATCTGGCTCCCCCATTCGTCTTGAGGTGGCTCATGTCTTAGGCGGCATTCTTACCTAGACAAGAGCAAACACCTGTTATTAAACCCATTTTGCAATTATAATCATATCTAAGAAAAAAGGTGGTTTCTAAGATAGGGAATCTATGTGGTCCCTTGGTTGTAAAATGTAAAACCCGACCCTATAAACACATGCACTGAGTAGCATGTTATTACGCTAGGAAAGCTCCTAAGAATAGACGAAATCCGGTATTGTACCTAACGGTACACTTGAGTTGATTTAACCTCGAACTAGTTCAAATAGGAATCGTAGGATGAAATTTAATATTTTACAATCCAAGAATGACTAAAAATTATTGTTCGGAGTTCGAGGGTTCATTTGGAAAAAAATTAAAAATTTTGATGTTTAGGGGCAAAATCATCATTTTGCCACCTAAGATAATAATTTGATTATGGAGTGAAATTTTTAACCAAGATTAACTATTTGGAGTATAATTTAATGATAGGAAGTGAAAATTTTCAATTCCTGCAATTTTCGAAACATAAGGGCAAAATTGTAATTTTGTCGTCTCAAGGTAAAAACCGTAATTTTCACCACCCAAAACTTGTCAAAATTATAGGATTTATTTATTTTTGGTATGAATAACTATGGTATTCTAAGTGGTGAAAATTTGAAGTTTAAAGGATAAAATTTTAAAAACGGGCCAATGAGAAAGTGACACATGGCACTTTTTAATGATTTAATATTTTTTTAAAGGAAAGTCAACCTATTTAAACCCCACATCAGGTGATGGCCGGCCATAAGGAGAGAACAAGAGAGAAAATAGAGAGGAAAGGAAGAAAAGAGAAAAACCAAAGGAAAACTAGAAAATTCAAAGGGAAAATCGCGTTTTTCGTCCGTTTAAGCATCTAACGGTAAGATTTTTTGACTTTAGCTTAATTTCTACCTTTCTTATGCCTTTGTTTCCATTTAGCATGCTTGAGGAGAGATATCAAAAAGTGATACCAAGGGCTGGCCGAATTTCAAGGGGGAGGAATTTGAAATTCTTATGTTTTGATTTTTAGTTAAATTGATAGTTTTAGTTAGTTAAAAGTGTATAGAAATCAAATTGGGCAAGAAAGCATGAAATTTTCACAATACCCACTCTTGGCCGAATCTTCAATGATGTACAATGATGAAGAACTGATTTTTATTCTAAGAGAAATGAAGAGAAAATGATGAAAAATGGTTAAATGTAATAGAAAAACAAAGTGGAAAATTTACCTAGTTAATGTCCCATTTTTGGCTGAATTTTCCAAGAAGAAAAGTGAGCTGATTTTGGTGATTTTAGAGGATTATTGGCTGATATTTAATGGTTAGAAATGTTGGAGAAAAAATGAGACAATTTAGAGCTAAAATAGAGCGCGTTAGCAATTTATCGGGTAAAGTGCCAAAAATAGGTTAATACCGCATTTAAGCCGTTTTAGACTATTGCATTTCATACCATGCATTAGTATAGGATTTAAGTCAATTATATAGTGATTTGGCATCAATGTGGTAAATTGTAAAATTTTTGCAATGTGTCTAGGAGGAGAGCTTTCCGGTAAAGGCAAGGAAGTTGTACCCGACGAACAATGATCGGGGCACCTAGTAAGCATTTAATTTGTACAAACGGTGAGTAAACCTATTATTATTGTAAATTATCTAGAGTTTATTTTTAAATGCTCTTCATAGATTTTATGAAGTGAAAATGAGATTAAAATGGCATTTTTTATGTTTTAGAAATAAATGTGACAAATAAATATATTGTCTTGATTTTCTGAAATAAGAAACTTTTAATTATAAAATTGAGTAATTGGAGGCTGCCAATTGTCTTGAAAAATATATTTTCCTATGAATGGCTTATGATATATGAGTATATGTGGCTATATTTTATAATTGCATTGAGAATTTATGTAAGCTGTCTTTTACTATGCAAGCTGGGTAAATAAATAAAAGCCACGTTATACTGTCAAAATTTTATTAAAATTGGTGGGTTTAGTCACTACAGTGACGGATTTTTATGGACTGCCTATAAGAGGGGCACGGTAAACCCGGTTATATAGTTACTTCGGTTGTAGAGGCAAGGAGGGTAACTCCCGGGGTAATGTTAGAGCTCACTTCACGTCGAACCCCCACGTGAATGTGTAACTCGGCCAACGCCAAGGAACGGCTTGTTTTCAAAACTAACATGTGTTTAACATGTAAATATCTTAACAACCTTGACAGACTTAGTTAGATGCCTCGACCAAGGTATCCCCGAGGACTAGTTTTGGCTTGAGCCCTATTTTTAATAAAAGTTATAAGCTTTAACAACTATTTTAGTAAATTACAAATATTTTATGGTTTAAGAAATAAATTGAAAACCTTATGAAATGGTTTGTAATTTGTTGTTTAAACTTGCCTCCATGTTACTCGCCTTTAAATATTTATGATAATGTCTATTTACTCGTTGGGATTGCAAAATCTCACCCACCTCTTTTTCAAATATTTCAGGCCTATGGTAGCTTGTAGATATCCAATTTTATCGAGGATTCCAGTTGACTCCTCTATCACACAGACAGTAGGTTACTATCACCAACAATTGGTCTATTTATGGGCCACTTGTCATTGTAATTATTATTGTACATTATAACTTTGTAAATTATTGTATGTTATAAAAGATTACTCACACGTGTTTCTATAAATATTTTTTTATATAGAAATGCTATATTTTTGTCTTTTGATTTACTTGAGCCGAAAATGATTGAAAATTGTTTAAAACTAATATGTAAGCCTTGCAGGGTTTCGATTGGTATTTCGGGTAATGAGTATCAATCGGGACGTCGCGGCGGTAGTCATGGGCCCAAAGGAGGTTCCGGGTCGTGGCATAAAATGTGTCATGGTTCACACTTCACAACCGAAGTTTCCACATAAAGACCTGACACTCTGCTGGACCAACAAAAGGAAGTCTTAGGACCTAAACAACCTAAGGCTCTAATACCAAGTCTGTCACGACCCAAATTTTGGGTCATGATCGATGCATAGGCCCAATGGACATAGCCCATTAAGCCCAAGTAAGTCTATCTATATGACCTGCTCATCATTCCATCAAAAATTGCTAAAGTTATATTTCATAATTCCAATTCAAAATAATGCTAACCATTGCCATCTCGTAGTGACATTTCAAATCAAATATACATATATTGTCTAAAACATAAATCTTAATAATTTACATCGGGTTTGTCTATACACAACAAAAAGGATACTCGACTTCCAACGGAGAGGGTCGGGATAAAGTTCAGCTATTGAATGCCGAAATACCTACCAAGAAAACGAATATACAAGGACACATCGACCTAGTTATCGACTGCCTCCTGATCTGAAAGCATGAAGTTGAAAACGGTGAGTATAAACCCAATGAGTGAACAAAGGAAGGGAACAAGCAATCGATAAGAGAAGTTAAGAAATCATAATGCACATATTTTCAAAAACAATGCAATTTACTTTAATTCTTATTAAAACCCCTTATTAAACCATTAATTGGTTAATCGCTTGATGATGAAGGATCCATACATATCAAAGAATTTGGAGAGTGAAAGCTTTAATAGCATTCAAGCAAGTCAAGTGAAACGACGGGTCCTCGCTTCGGTGAAAAGGTATTCTCGTTGAAGCGAGAATGAATTTTCACTGCAGTGAAATTTGGTTCAAACTATCAACTGGCCAAGGGTTTCTCAACTAGCCGAGGTTTCTCACTAAACCCCCTCATTTCAAACTTATTTAATTAATTCCTAGGTGTTGGAAGTCCATGATCAACTATGGTGCTAAAGAAGTGGAAAATAGGGCAACAACCGAACAAAGTAACAAGCAAAACAGAAAGTTTCTTGCTGCAGCGAAAGGCTTCAGCAAATTTCTCGCTACAGCGAGAACCAGGCTAGTGTAAACCCTCCAAACTCGAGAGTTTCTCACTGCAATAAGAAACAGGACACCAAGGACAAATTTTCATCATCTCAAGAAAAGGCCATTTTGCTGCAATGACAAAAATCAACTTGAAAACACTTAGCTATTTTCAAGGTTCAACATGTAAGATTTCACATGCAATACAACCATATACCATATTCATGACTTTTTATTGCATAAACATATATACATATATATTACATATATAAACATCAATACCACCACCGTCTCACCCAGCTCATGTGCAACCCCTATATCGCGCACATAGCTAGAGTCATCGTGTGCATCCCCCCATATCGTGCACAGGCAATATCATCATCCACACTCCCACACCCATCATCATCGGCATGTGCTCCCCCACATCGCGCATAGGCTCAGTTATAATTACAAACAATATTACTATCAATACACATCATATATATTTAGATATACACATATATATATATATATATATATCAACATAACACAAGGCACATGGCTTCATCACAGTCGCACTCCACAACGCAAAACATTTCATTAAAAGCTTCTTCCCATGCATATTTCAGAGAAAAACAGATAAAATATTTCAATGGATTTCATCAAACACATATGCCTGAATCCAAAAATGTTTTAATGCAAGTTCACTCGCCTTGGTGGGTTGTAATTAAATTTCTTTTCAACATTCTTCCAAGCTACTATAGAAGCTCTCTCTTTCTCTCTCTAAAACACCTAGCTAGGGAAAGAAAGTATGGAAGTAAGACCTTTCAAGGGTTTTAAAGTGAGAGAGTGAAAGAGCACAAGAGGTTCTATGAAAGGGTGCACAAAAGCATGAAAATTGAAGCTAGCTTGTGAGAAGTTATGGAGGTTTCAAAACAAGCTTCCATGGAGGATGAAAGCAATGTGGGATGGAAAGAAGAAAAAGAAGAAGCTGTTGGAGAAATGAAGCTGTTGGAAGAAAATGATATTTATAGCTAAAGCTTATCCAATCTCTTCTTAAATTATGAAAATGCCCTTAACAAGTTGGCTTGTTCTCCTCCAATTCTTTGTGCAATATTTTTACTCTTTTGACACTAGGAAAAGGTCCATAATAGTCTAGAAATACTCAGGTTCACAAAAACTTAAAAATTTTGACTCGAGATGAAAAATAACCATTTTTCCCCTATCGTGGAAATCATCATTATTTTTATTTTATTCATCATTTTACCATTATTTTCATCATTCATTTATACCTTAGGCCTACTTAGGCCTTAATATTGTTTGAAAGCTTACTTCTAGGGGCTCACTAAGGAAATGACGAAATTACCTCTAGCCTGGGTTATCGCGTCTACCCCTAGTTACGGGCATATAGGGGTCGAGGTCTCACATAATGTATCTTTCTCCATCAATTTTGTACCCCATTTTAGGCAAGCTTCCTAGATAAATGGCTTGGTCTTTGGTTTTGACCTTGTCTACCTTATATCTAGAACTCCAAATTCCTTTCTTCTGCACCAGAGAAGCGATGATATTTCCAAAAGGCAAATTTATCTTCTCCAGTCTACATGCTCCTCTCATTCTCTCAATCATAAATCTGCCCAGATTAAGTGAAACACCACTAAATGCATGTTCCGTTGGCCATAAATCCTGGAGGCTAAGGTAGCTTAAGCTTCCACTCCTGCCATGAATATTGGCGGTAACAAAGAAGTGCAAAATCCTTATTTGAGGACTTGTAATAAGCCCGACATTACTCTAGGAGAAGTACCTTTCTCTCTTCCCTGTGATAACTTCCCACAAGGATGAGGGGTCATAATTCTCAGGGAATTCAAATTCTCCCTCATTACACTCTATTTTAAAAAGTTCCCCTAAATCTGCAGCAGTGACAGTAAATTCTTTCCCATTCAAAAACACATTCAAACCTTCATCAAAACAATCATCAGGATCTTCCAGTTCATCCTTGTCAACAACTATACTCGAATAAAATTCTTTAACTAAACTAGCACTGTATGATCAATTTTTAAATGTGCTGAACTCTTTCAATTTTAACTCTTCAAAATAATCTGATAAACTTGTCAGGATTTCAGGCTTTTCATTAAAGCTTTCCCAATCAATGTATTTTTCACAAGTAATAGGTGCATTCTCTATTTTCCTAAATCTCTCTTCATGTACTTTATTTCTGAATTTAGAAGATGAGGTAGTACCTTTCTTGAGCGATTTGCCTTTGTCTTTCTTCTTTTCAAATTTGTAGCTCTTTTCTTTCTACGATTTTCCAGATTTTTCACTCACAGATGCCAACACAATTTTTTTTTTCTTTTTCTTCTGTATTTCTGCTTGCATGCTTTCTTCCAATGACCGTTTACCTTTCTTTTTCTCCAAAAGTTCTTGAGATTGTACTAATTTCGCCATTTGGTTTGGAAGATTTTCAACACAGGGTTTCGAATGGTTGAGAGGTGAAGGTTTCAGTTTCACGCGTTGGTTTCAGCAGAGAGAAAGTGTAGAGAAAATAGGTTGAGAGCAGTTTAATTAAAGAAAATATGTCTCACTTCTCTTCTTTAAGGATAATTGGTAACTCCCCCTTCAAAATTCAAAAATTGCCTCTTAATTTTTATTTTTGGTTTGGGCGATTTTCTTCTCTATTTTATTTCTCGATAAACACTTTCTTTTCATTATTTTATTCCTTCATTTAACTGACAGAGTCTTATTATTTAAGATGACAGAACACTCTTAGTTAACTAAGATTCACTTTAGTAGACTAAGTGTCTTCTGTTTTATGTGTATGAGACAAAAATTTTCCTACAACTCCTGCATATTAATCATCCCTAAATTCCTTCAATCTCACAAAATATATCTTCATTTAGAGGTTTGGTAAAGATGTCTACTAATTGATGCAAAGTATTCACAAATTCAATTTTAATATCACCTTTCACTACATGATCTCTAACAAAGTGGTGCCTAATCTCAATGAACTTAGTCCTAGAATGCTGCACAGGATTTTTTGAAATATTAATTGCACTTATATTGTCACAATATATTGGTATATTATGCATTAATATCCCATAGTCTTTCAGTTGTTGTTTAATCCATAAGATTTAGGCACAGTAGCTACCTAGGGATACATATTCTGCTTCTGCTGTAGACGAAGCCACTGAATTTTGCTTTTTGCTAGACCATGACACAAGCATACTACTTAAAAACTAGTAGGTTCCACTAGTACTTTTTCTGTCCATTTTGCTGTCAGCAAAATCAGCATCTGAATATCCAACTAAACTAAGGGTCAATTCTCTAGAATACCATATGCCTAATGTTTGAGTGTCTATGAGGTATCTAAAGATTCTTTTAACAACAATCAGGTGTGATTCCTTAGGTTTAGGGTGAAAACGAGCACATATACATACGCTAAATTGAATGTCAGGCTTGCTGGTTATTAAATAAAGAAGTGATCTGATCATACCTCTATAGAGCTTTTGATCAACTTTCTCTTGAATGAATCCATTTAAAAATGCACTATTTACATCCATTTGGTACAATTTAAAATTCATAAAGCATGCAAAAGCAAGCAACAACCTTATGGCTTCAATCCTAGCAACCGAAGTAAAAGTTTCATCATAGTCAATTCCTTCCTCTTGGTTGTATCCTTGGGCTACTAACCTAGCTTTATTTCTAACTACATTTCCTTGCTCATCTACCTTATTTCTAAACACCCATTTTGTTTCAACAATAGAGTGGTTTAAAGGCCTAGAGACTAATGACCACGCACGGTTTCTTTTCAATTGATCAAGTTCCTCTTGCATGGCCATTATCCAACTTTCCTCTTTTTCTACTTCCTCAAATGTTTTAGGCTCAATTTGAGATATGAAAGCTAAGAACTCACAAGTCTCTCTTGTTGCTCTTCTAGCCTTAACTCCTTGAGAAATGTCACCTATGATTTCTTCTTGTGGATGGTCTTTTTCATATCTCCAACTCCTTAGAAGATCACTATGCTAAATTTCTGTTCTTTGCAAATTTTCTAGAGGTGGAGTTTCATTTTTTCTTCTAGGTGAGCTTTCTTCATTATTCTTATTGTTCTTTAAGCTCATTTCTTCCATTTGCTTTCTAGGATCTCTACATCATCATCATCATCATCATCATGAATTTCCTTTTGTAAGGCATTGGACTCATCAAAAACTATATGAATTGATTCTTCAACAGTTATAGTTCTTTTGTTGAAAACTTTATAAGCCTTCGAGTTTAATGCATATTCTAAAAATATTACCTCATCACTCTTTGCATTAAACTTACCTAAGGACTGTTTTCCATTGTTTAACACAAAACATTTACAACCAAAACTCCTAAGTTGTGAAATATTTGGTTTCCTACTCTTGTAAAGTTCATGTGGAGTCTTTGATATCATGGCTCTAATTGAGACTCTATTAAGTATATATGCTGTTGTGTTCACTGCCTCAGCCTAAAAATATTTTGGTAGGTTATTCTCACATAGCATAGTTCTAGCCATTTCTTTTAAGGTTCGGTTTTTCCTCTCTACAACTCCATTTTGCTGGGGTGTTCTAGGTGTAGAAAAATTATGATCCTACCCCTTTTCTTTACAAAAATTCTCAAATTCATCACTTTCAAATTCTCCTCCATGATCACTCTTAATACTAACTATGGCCAGTCCTTTTTCATTCTCAACTTTCCAACAATAACTTATAAATGCTAGTAGAGCATCATTCTTATGAGCAAGAAAATAAACCCAAGTGTACCTAGAGTAACCATCAACTATTGCAAAGCCATAAGATTTTCCTCCTAGACTAGTTATACTTATTGGGCCAAATAGATCAATGTGCAACAATTCAAGAGGTCTAGATGTGGAAACAACTTTCTTGGTTTTAAAGGATGTTCTAACTTTTTTTCATAGTTGGCAAGCATCACATATTTTATCATTTTCAAAGTTTATATCTGGCAGTCCACAACTAGATTTTCTTAATTAATTTTGACATAATATGCATGCTCACATGTCCTAGTCTCCTATGCCATAGCTAGCTATCATTTTTAGCATTTGCCATTAAACACATTTCACAATTCATTTCAAGATCTTCAAGAAATACAACATACATATTCTTTAATCTTCTTCCTATAAATGAGACTTTATTAGTGCTTATATCTATCACTTCACACTTATTTGAATCAAAGCATACTTTAAATCCTTTATCACACAATTGACTAATGCTCAATAAATTATGTTTCAAGCCTTTAACCAATAACACATGACTGATTTGAGTTTGGGAGTTCTTACCAACTGTTCCTATACCATGGATTCTACCTTTTAAATCATCACCAAAGGATACGATTCCTCCCTTTCTTTTGTCCAGCTTAGCAAATAGCATTTCATCTCCTGTCATGTGCCTTGAGCAGCCACTGTCCATATACCAAGGCTGCTTCTTCTTGAGTTGAGCTCTTGAACATGTCTCTTTTAAGTGCAGCTCAACTTACAAGACAGATTTTCAATTTTTCTTTATAGGTACCCATACCTTGATGGGTCCTTGAAGGTTAGTAGCAATGTAGGATCCTTTTGGAACCCAAATCATTTTTGTTTTTTGTGTGTTTCTTCTTCTATAGCAGTTGTAAGATAAATGACTAAGTTTATCACAAACATAGCATCTAGGGGAAAAGTCATTTGCATTGCTTTTGAAATTTGTGCTCTTTTTTTATGATTCTTTACTTAAATTCTTAAGAGCAACATTTTCATCTATTGCCTTTTGCAAAGCTTCAGTTCTATTGTCCAACTCCAATTTCATAACTTCAAAATCTGTTTTTGAATGTTCCAATTCAATTTGCAGAAAATTTCTTTGCTCAAAAATAGAGTTGAAATCATGTCTTATCTTTTCCAAATCAATCTCAAGAGATGCAGTTTTTCTTTTCAAAGTTTTATATTTTGATACAAGTTTTTCAAACTCATCATAGAGACATTCATATTTGTTGGTCCCAATTAAATGTGCTAGAGGGGGGTGAATAGCACAATTTGGCTCTATCAAAAATAGTTTCTAAGTGTAGACAAATGCAAAATAAAAGAAACAATGAAAATAAAACAAAAACAGAGTAAACAAGATAGCAAAATTTAGAGTGGTTCTATCCAAGACCTACATCCACTACTTTGATTGTTCAACCAAGGATTTTCTAAATAATCCACTAAGAATGATGAAATTACAAAGCTTTACAATGGCTTTTTCCAAGCTTAGCCAAAACCTTTCACAATAGTTTTTACCGAGATCAACTAAAACCCAAAGTGGTTTTTCAAAGGCTCAACCATAACCTTTCACAATGGTTTTTCATGAGCTCAACCAAAACCCAAAGTGGTTTTTCAAAGGCTCAACCACAACCTACAACAATGGTTTTTCACGGGATCAACCAAAACCCAACAACTAACTTTTCAAGGCTAAGTTAGAACCTATACACTCAATCAAGCAATCCAAGCTTGAATAAATCCCTTAGAGTGCCTTGCACACTCTAAGTAATCAAGAAATAAAGAAAAAATGAAGTACAATTAATCACCTAGCTGATCTAAGTGTACAAAGCTAAGCTCAAACACTTTTCCAAAGGATAGGAGTGAAATACAAGTGAAAAAAGAAGGTTTTTAGTCTTCTAAGCTCAAAATCACTTTAGATAACTTCTCTCTCTTGTTTTTGACTGTTGAAGAGCCTTTAAATGCTTACAAAATCAATTATGGCCGTTGGAGACAGAAACTAGCCATTATTTTGTCTTCTAGTACTCAATTCAAATTTTCTGACAGAATGATCTTAGTCGACTAACTACGCTCTTAGTCAACTAAGTTGTCTCTATTTTCTGATCCCAGTTTTTGGTAGTGACCTCTTAGTCGACTAACTTCCTTCTTAGTCAATTAAGTTGTTTCTGTCTTAAAGTCCAGATTTCTAGCAGTATGCTTTTAGTTGACTAACTTACTTCTTGGTCGACTAAGTCTTCTCTATCTCTCAATCCTCTTAAGCCCACCAACTTCTAATTTGAATTTTAGCTAACTAACACCCTTCATTATCCAACTAAGAGGCTTCTATTTGTATCCAACACCCGCTTAACTGATTAAATCTTGTGTTAACCAATTAAGACTAATCTGTCTTCATTAAAGCTCTTTCTTCTTTGCTTGTTTAACCAATTAACCCATTTTGCAACTGCACAAACATCTTGACTTGCTTTCAAATGCTAAATATATTAATGAATTTAAGCTTTCTCCTGCACACTTAAACAATATAATTAGACATCAATGAATGGGAATATTTTGCTACTTCAAAAACATATAGAGTCAACATTCTCTATCTCTTATTTTTGATGATGACAAAACACTCCTAGATTAACAGTGCAATGTCTATGTTCAATATAAATGCTTCAAATCTTTAGGCATAATGAGCTGCTCCCCTTTAGTCAATGCATTTAGTTTTTTTTTTAAAATTTGCAATAAACTATCTATAATATCCATAATAGCTAACCAAGATATGCAATGCCCATAGTAGCTAAGCAATATATATTGAATATCCATAATAACTAGCACATAATATTCAATAAAATCATAACTAAGCATCACACACAAATTAAACATGAAAACCTATCACACTCAATTTAACTTAGTTTTCCTTCTCTTTTTTTTTTTTTTTTGCCATTATTAAAAAAGATAATCAAAACTCCCCCTTAATGAGTGCATCAAGATTTTCCTTTAATCTTTAAATCAAACTTTAATGAATAGGAATCATAAGCACTCATATACTTAAGTCATACAAGCTTATAGATATAGTTCAATAACTTCTTGTGTCTATGTAAGAACAAACGTATGGGAGTTAGATCATTTCAAGAAATTGTCAAAGATTACCCAAATAATGTACAAGCAAATTTGATTATTTTGTCATAATCAAAACTATAATAATTTTAAAGCTAACAATATTCTTCTTGAAGCTCGTCAATTGAAATATCACAAGGAGATGAAGATACCTCATATTCATCTTCTCTGGCCATTAGACATAAATTTGCTTGTTCTTCAGCCCTTTCTTCTTCAACATTTGAGCTTGAAATATCACTATCTGACCATGTTGCAGCCACCATTAACTTCTTCGATTTTCTGTTTTTCTTTGGCTTTTCTTCCTTTTGCATCTTTGTTTTTCCATATAACTCTTCTAATTTTTGCCAAATTTCCTTGGTACTTTTGCACATGGACACTTTATCATATTCTCTATAATCAAGTGCACAAATGAGAGTGTGCATGGCCTTAAAGTTGATTTGTGCTCTCCTCATTTTAGCTTTTGTTCATTTATTTCTATCCTTAGCAGTTTTCTTACCGTTGACTAAATTTTTAATCATTGGAATGAAAGAACTATCTGTAATGACATCCCACATCTCATAGTCATAAGCCTTAACATAAATTGACATTCTAATGCTCCAATAAGGATAGTTAGAGCCATCAAATAGAAGTAGTCTGTTTGTTGATTGTCCCTCAGCAATTACTTATTTTAGTTGAGCCATTTGGATCTTCCCTAAAGATGTTAAGCTTTAAAAATGAGGGCTAGGATCTGATACCACTTGTTGGTCCCAAATAAATATGCTAGAGAGTGGGTGAATAGCACCTTTTAGCTCTTGATAAGATGAGGAACTAAATTGAAAAGTAATGAAAATAAAAAACAAAGTAGACAATGCGCAGGAATTTAGAGTGGTTCGGTCCAAGACCTACATTCACTACATTGATTATTCAACCAAGGATTTTCTAAATCAATCCACTATAAAAGGTGAAATTCACAAGCTTTCACCAAACTTTACAATGGGTTTTACCAGGCTTAGCCAAAACCTTTCACAATTATTTTTACCGAGATCAACCAAAACCCAAAGTGGTTTTTTAAATACTCAACCACAACCTTTCACAATGGTTTTTCACAAGCTCAACCAAAACCCAAAGTGGTTTTTCAAAGGCTCAACCACAACCTACAACAATGGTTTTTCACGGGATCAACCAAAACCCAACAACTAACTTTTCTAGGCTAAGTTAGAACCTATACATTCAATCAAGCTAACCCAAGCTTGAATAAACCCCTTAGAGTGACTCGCTCACTCTAAGTATTCAAGAAGAAAAGAAATAAGAATGTATCTATGATCACTAGCTTGATTTGAATGGTACCAAGTGAAGTGCCTATCTCAAATACAAAGATTGGAGTGAAGTGCAAAGAATATTACAGAGAATTTTTACTATTTTGATCTATTTTTGTTCTTGAAAGCCTTTTAATTTTCTCTCTATATGTTTTCTAACCGTTGGAAGACCCTTTTATACTTGAAGAAACAACTTTGATGGTAGGTTGACAGTTTATGGCCGTTGGAAACAATTAGAGTTGGTTTTAACCGTTAATCTATCTTCTAATGCTCCGGTTTAAACTGCTGACAGAGAGCTTTTAGTCGACTAACTTCCTTCTTAGTCAATTAAGTTGGTTTTGTCTTCTGGTCTCAGTTTTTGGCAGATAACACTTAGTCGACTAACTTATTTCTTGGTCAACTAAGTTGGTTTTGTCTTGAAGTCCAGATTTTTAGCAGTAGCTTCTTAGTCAACTAACTCACTTCTTGGTCAACTAAGTTGGTTCTGTTTCTCAATACTCTTCAGCCCGCCATTTCTCCAATTTAAATTTTAGCCAACCAATATTCTTCATTATTCAACAAAGGACCTTCCTTTTTGTTGATCAATCATTTTTCCTCATTCATATGATTTTTGATATACACTTTTGACAGATTGATTTATTATTTGTATACAATTTTTTGTCTTGCAGACTTAAGCAAAGATGTTAGACACAAATGAATGGGAATATTTTATTATCATCAAAAACTAATAGAGCCAACACATGCTTCTATTTCTCTCAAATCTCGAAAACCTTTGCTGCCACAAACACTTTCCTATGTTACCATCCGATTTTCAAAACATATTCAAACTAAAATCACAATTCTTATCTTTCCTCACTTGGATCTTGAAACCAAACCACACATCTCCAAAGTTCTCTTTGAATGATGGGATATCAAGACTCAACAACGTAAAGAAAAGGAAACCTCATGGTTTCTTTAAATTTTTCTCCAAAAAGCTGAGCCTTTCCTTGCATGTCTCTTTTCTTCTTTTTTCTCTCTTGCTCTTAGGTGGAGCTCCACAAGGCTAAATTTTCTCATTCTTTTCTTTCAAAGGTGTAGTTTTGCCAATGTTCTCCAAGCTTTCCTTGTCTTTTCCTTTTTATTTTAGTTATTTCCCACCTTTTACTCTTTTATGCCTCCTATTGGACCACTTTACTATCCAATAGTTTTTCATGCACCAATCTTCCTTTTAGTTTATTGGTTTAATATCCTTTCCTCATTGTCCTTATCCAACCACCACTTTGTTGGGATAAGCCCTGCAGCCAATTGGGATTGGTTAAGGCTTGATTTCAATCATGCAACAATATCATTCATGTTGAATGATTAGAGGTTTTCCTTCATCAATAAGACATTAATTATAATGAGTTATAAGTATAATTGGATGAAGTCCATGAAATTGATATGCCTTGCAAGGAAACTGTAATGGGTTACAGTTATGAGATTCTTATGCATGAAATAATAATCTTAAAATGTTCCTGGTCAATGTATTATTGAGACTGGACATCAATGATGCTTAGAGACCGGTCTATTCTATGTTCCTTACTTTGGAAGTAAGCGATCGATCTCATAGATTGAAGTATAGAGATGCTTGGAACTAGAATATAGGTGCTTGCCTAGGAGAGCAAGTTCACTAAACATGACCCGCCATGAGAAGTGCATTTGGTAATACACTCTAATGTCTATGCAACACTTTTCATGTGTCAGTTGTGTAAATACTCCCTAGACTTGAGACACCAGGTTGTCTTATGTGTGGAGTGCTATGCTTTGATTTCATCCCTACAGGTGCCTAACCAAAGATGCCAAAACAGGATACTTTTGGGTATAGTATGAAGCATGTGAAGGCAAATAAGTGGTCAAGATAGGAATCATCACCTCAAGTGTTTTAGAGGACATATCCTATCAGTTCTTGGTTAGCATTAGTTTATTGAAGTCCTTGGCCAAGGCGACATGGAGATTATGAAAAAGGTTTCATAACTCTTTATAAAGCTAATGCTATAATTGCAGGAACAAATATAGAGGTCAATAAGAGTAGACACTGCACCAAGCTTTTATCATCTCCGAGATATATGATGAGGGAATGAATTACACTGATAAACTGTACACTAAAAGGTTGTCAAAGAACCCTTTAACTCTCCCAACAATTAGGTGGCCAAGATGCATTGCTAGATGTCAATCTTGGTTTATGGAATTGATTATAAATTAATTGATTAAAATTTATATTAATCAATTCCATTGCTAACATGTTGGGAACCTAATGGGTCACACACAATGATTGCATTTGAATTAAATTGGGAGAGTGACGATCTAAGTTAGACTTAAATCACATGCTAGGTAATTAACTTCTATAAACTTAATTAAAAGAGTTTAATTAAGTTTTTGGCATAATTATAAATAGTTATAATTATAAGGCCTTGATTGCAAAATATAAAGAAAATTAATTTTGATTTTAATTTCCAAGGACTTAATTAAAAGAGTTTAATTAAGTAATGGGCCCAATATTATAATGTGTTATAATACTAAGGGCTTAATTCCAAAATTGAAGTTATTTTAACCTAACTATATAAGTCACCTTTTAACTATTTTCCATATGAGAGTTTTTCACAATTGAAGAAAACGTAGTTTTTGTCAGATAAAGAAAAACGTTTTCTTTCATTGCCACCACTCCCTTTATGTGAAAGAGAAAATTGCTTATGAAGCAATTTTCAAGAAAGGTTCAGCTAAGATTGTGAAAAAGAAGAAAAGAACAATTGTTGTCCTCTTTGCTAGCACAAAATATAGTTAAAAACTCCCTCCTTTGTTGAAGGTTCAAGTGCAATGGTGCGTACTACCATTGGAGGCCAAGCACTTGATTGGCTAGGGTTTTTGCTCCTTGTGGTGTTCGTGGGATTGCTCCGGAAAGTGCCATTGTGATTACAAAATTACTTGGCAAGGTAACTTTCTAAGCAATAATTTATTTTATGCTTTTATGTGTTAAATATCACCAAGGTGATCCATGGGTGGAGGCATGTTTTTGTTGTTTAGTTATAAAGCTTTTAATTTTCTTTCCACTACGTATTTTGAGCATGCCATCCATAGCCAAACCCATCATATAGACCCTTCAATGTCATGACGATTATGTGATATGAATTTGGGAAAATATGAGTTTGTCAATGGGATGAAAGCCCTGGAGAATGGATATATGTTCCATCCAATGTTTATAAATTCTAGAGATTTATGTGGTTGTAGTAAAGTGATGTCCTTCCCTATGATTTGTTTCTATGCTGGTTGCTTCAGCATTGAACGTGATTTGTTTCTTTATCGATTGCTTTAACACCGAGTATGATTTGTTTCTCCATCGGTTTCTTCAGCATAGAGTGTGATTTGTTTCTCCCCCGACTGCTTTGACACCTGCGTGATTTGTTATTCCATTGATTAGCCATCCAATGATGATTCTAATATTTCCCGGGAAGACCACTCTTACCTCATGTTCGCATAATTAGATATGTTTTGTTGTGCATGCTATATATTATGGCAAGTTGATTGTTTGTGCATATTTGAGATATAAATGAATTTGTGTATCAAGGAGCATTTAAGGTAATGTGTACGTGGCTTTGATTCTAATTTGATAAATCCATATTAATCAAAAGGGTAATGGCATTGGTGGCAACTCTTCAGATAAGCTTAAGCCAGTCATGTCTTATATGAATATATGTGGTTTATGATTAATGGACTAGTCACGATTTGAGTTGCAACTTGGGTGAGCATCTAAGGCAAGGTTTAAGATGAGTTTTGAATGAAATAACTCTGTGCTTATGAAAGAGATATTAATTCTGATTGGAACATTAGCCACACATGATATATGTTTAAGGTAAGCCATTTGCTAGTATGAATTCAATGAATTGGAGGGACATTTAATTTAATACTTTGAATTTCTAATTATGTGACATATATATATATATATATGTAATGGGATAACTTCTATATAATTCCTTTGCAGGAGATGTTCTGTTTCCATAATTTTGTTTGCATTATAATTGAGTTATATTGCATATTTTCATAATTATTTATTTTAAATAAAAATAACTCTTCCGTTTATGCTTGTTTTCCCTCCACTTTCACACACTGAGTTATAAAAGGACTCATCCCAAGCAAATTGTTGCCTTGTGTAGATAAATAGACTATGCGGACTCCCATACAAGAAGTGAATAGCTAACATGTTCTTTAGACAAACATTTTGGCATTTGGTAGGCATCTTTGTCTAACAAGTCCACTCTACTAAGTCAGAGTTTGAGTCTGTTCTACATTCCGGTTATGGTTTTAACTTGGTTTCATTTCAAACTTTATTTTTATTACCTCAGACCATGTAGGCACCGCGTTGCCAATTATTTCAATTAGTTTGTTATACGAGATGGACCCACCATGCTAGCCAAGATATGGCTTTTATGAATATTGTTTAAACACTTTTGCATTAATGAGGTGTTAAGGGGCAAGTATTAAAGTATTCAAATATATGTTTATAAATGAAATAGTCTCTGAGTTTGTAAATCTTTGGAACATGTGTTTTTTGGTTATCTATAAGTTGAAGTTTCTAAGGCTTGCCCAGGTCTCGCAAGTTCCGTATGTTAGACTCATGTGCCAATCATGACCCCAGGTTTGGGGCGTGACAACAACAACTTAACTAATCCCAAAATTCATATCCTTTCACCTTACTTATTCATTAAACATATTGTCATTAATCATCCCTGAGATCAACTTGTAATTTAGAGCTGCATTCCTAACAATCACACCAATGTTTCCTAACTATCTAACAAAGGCCTCAAAAGAAACAACACTTGCAATTCATCATCCAGGTCAATTTTCATAATAATAAGTTGATTCACCATATTTTGAAAGTCAATCAAGTGCTAAACCATCAATCGTCCTTTCCTGTATTTCAATTTATCAAGATTTTTTATCACAAAATCTTTGTTTCTAAGCAATTTTTTTTTCATATAGTGCAACTAACTTTACCCAAGCATTATGTCTTATTCGTTATATGGTGAAAAACACTGATATCAACCCATATTCTAATAATGTCCAATGCCTTTCTATCTAATTCTTTTCCAATCATCATTTGACAATTCCTTTGGCTTAACACTATCATCCAATACTGAATCAAATAAATTCTTACAATTCAGATAATATTCCATTATTAACTTCCAAAAGACATAATTTGGAATTATCAATTTCATCATAGAACGTGTATCACCCTCCATGATCCAAAGTAATAACCTGTTCTAGTATCAAATGTTGGATCTGAAGTAACAAATATCAACACAATTTCACAATACTCATAGAGATCAAATAGGAAACTCAAGCCAACAATCACCTCAATATAATTTATCCAAACTAAATAAATAGATGTAACAAGAAACAACCAAAAATAAAAGATTGTAAATATAGATGAAAAACCTTTTTGTATAAAGAAAAAAATCATGCGACAAAATCCATTGTAAAAGGGTTTCTTGTGATAAAGAAAGGAAGTGTTGCAAATAAGTAAAAGAACACGCCGAAAGGGACAAAGAGGAAGATCGCAGCAGTTCTTGAAATACTAGTGTCATGGCAGGTGGAAGATAATAAGAAGAGCGTTAGGAAGTATAAGAGAATTAGAGAGAGAATTTAGAAAGAAAAGCTCTAGAGGAGAATGTGTTAACTCTGGAAAGAAGAAAAGCCCCCCGAATGAATTGTGAAGGCTTTATATATAATGCTAAAAATGGCAGTTATCGAAAAAGGCTTTAATACACATAATGAATGACATTATTAAGAAAATTTTTAAGGTTGGGTAACTGTTACTAAGAGTTAATGTCAAGTCACGATTAGAAACCCCTTATATGACCGTTGAAGTATTTTGATGTAATAAGACTTTCTCGAGTAAAAGGTAATAGAGAAGGGGTATATGTTAAAAGGCATAGGAGAAAAAGCCATATGTGAATAGGTACAAGAGAAGAAGCTACTTGTGAACAAGTACAGGAGAAGAAGGTGTATGTGAACAGGTGCACAAGAGCAAGATAAGATGGAGAAACACTTGTACTTTAGAAAAAGGTTAAAAAGAAGACCTCTTAACTACCTCCACATCAGAGCCATTGAGCCAAACTTTCCAAATCATCTCAAGATGAAAGTAACTCATGAACTTGACCACTTATTCCGAGTTGCTTTCATTGCTATCCATGTGAAGTGGTTGTTCCACTTATCCTAGTTATTCGACATGAAGTAATGCTCCACTTATTCTAGTTGTTTTACATGAAGTAGTACTTCACTTATTTTACTTGTTCTCTTTATTCTTTGTACAACATTACGCTGTAAAACGATTCTTTTAGAGAATAGGTATTAACCAAAATCATCTATTTACATTTTGCCCCCCGTATAAGAATTCTTATTTAAGAAGTTCTTATGCATCGATTTAGGGAAAGTTATATTTTGTATTGTAATGCATTGTGCTGTAATACCTTAGACAATAACACTTTAGACAACAATGTCTTCAAACAATAATACCTTAGACAATAACATGCTACTATTTTTTGTAATACATGCTCATATCTTACATAATATTTGATTGATTGTGTAATAATATTCTCCATACATAATATAATATTTGTAATTTCTTGTTTATATTTTTCTTGCTTGTTGGCCCATGCATGAATTTGTTTTTTGTTTTTAAATACGAAACAAAACTAATTTATGCATGAGATGATTTTTGATTTTTTTATTGAAAGAATATTTTATTTATTTTATTTTTTAATGAAGAACAAAGCATTTTTCAATGTATAAAAACTATGAGAATTTAACCACCAAGCACTGCTAAAGGACAAAACAAAATGTCACTTGTGAAAGCAAAATCTGTTTCTTTAGCAATTTTTAGATAATAGATCGATCGTTTTTAAGGAGGTTAACCATTTGTTTCCAATAACTATGTTCCTTTTTTCCTATAATTCTACTTGTGATAAACTACAAAGCCACACCAATAGATCTAATATCTATCCAAATCACAAGGTATATGACCTTAAACGTCAGGTTTTATCTATTTTTTCTTCATTAGAAATTATCAACAAGATATGAGTTTGAAGAAAATGGTTCCTCAATTGGGGTGATAAAATTACTAAAGATTTTTGTGTTAAAGATACAAGTCTGTACAACTAGAAACTTACATGATTAAACCGATTAAAAAATAATATCAAAATGGCTCAATTTCTTATGCTAACTGAGCTAGGGAATTCTACGTAGTCTAATCACCAAGTTAAATCATTACTTTAAAAATTGCTATTTTGTTTCCAACACGCGGCACTATCTCTTATGCACATGGCACTAATGCCACGTGTAGTTTATTGTGTTGCTCACGGCTTGTGCCGTAAGCAATTTGGTGTGTTACTCACAGAATGGGTTTATTGCAATTTGTTGTTTGATGTTATATTTTTTTATTTTATTTTTTAATAAAAGATATTGCAAAATAGTAATAGTGTAAATTATAATTTATGTCATTAAAATAAATTTTAATTTACATTTATTTAAGTGACATATCTTTTTATATAATAAAATCATAAAAATATAACTATTTAAATTTTTAGAATTTTTTAATAACAATATAAAATAATTTCTCTTTTAGTGCATGTAATATTTATAATGTTGCTAAAAATTTGTAGAATACAATCAAAATGCGTAATGCTAAGTCAAAATTGTTATAATGAGCATAAAGATAATACTGATAATAAGATTGTGTATGAGTACTTATCTCATTTTTGACTTGATGCTTGTAAGAGTAGTGGAATTTCTCATGTTCCTTATGAATAATGCATCAATTTGAGTGTGATCACTACACGACCCTTTTTCTCCTAGCCATTTTTCCTCTTGTGTTTCATTGCTTCTTCTAGAAAGACTCTACATACCCTTGGCTAAACTTAAAAGTTGTACTCATATGACTTTTGGTATTTAGACTTCTATTTGCTAGTAATGCTTCTAACCCTTCAATAACATATATGTAATAGAAGAATTTGAAAGCTGACTTATGATTGCCAATATTCCACGAGCAAATACTTTTCCAAGAATGGTAACTATTGCTATAGTTCATATATGATTCTAGCAAAGCTAAGATTGAAATTGAGAGGGATTGCAACAAAGATTGTTGTATTGAAGAATCATGAAGAGAAGTTGCGAAAAAGATTAGATACTTTCTCCAAAAGCCGTTTTTCTCAAGAATAAGTAAATCAAAATAACGATTCTTCTTTATGCAATTCTATAGTCGGTTACTCTTTTATTAGCTTTATAGACTCATCATAGTAATGATATTCATCTAAATGTTACATGCTCACACTTCATATTACTGTACGTGGCCAAAAGGGAATCTTAACTTTACATCAAGGAGGTTGACTTTTAACTTGATGTGAAGGAGATTAGTTCAACCCTTTATATAAGTAAGTATAAAAGTTGCAACCAATTTGTGAGTAATAAGCTGAGCCAAGAGATGAGCGATAAAGCTTGCAGCCAATAGCATAACATCATTATAGCCAAATTATGAGTGATAAAGCTAGTGGCTAAAATATGAATGATGAATTATGGTCAAAGACTAAGTGATAAAGCTTGCGACAAATAGTATAATATAATTGCAACCAAAATATAAGCAATAAAGCTAGCGGTTAAAGTTTGAATTTCTTTTCTTTCTAAATATCAAATTTCAATACATGAAGTAATGAAGAATCAAAGTCATAAAGTATCATACATGAGTGGGAAATGAGTTGTTTTGGACCATGTTGTTCCCAATCAGTAACTCTCCTACTTGCATCTTTTTGTGAAATATTCTATGCAAGTCTCTACATTCAAGAAGTGAATGACCAACTGTTCTGTGATAGTCACAATATCTTGGGTTGGACTTCTTTTTTGTTGTTGGTGGTCGTGTAACAAGGGACAAGTTCACCTATCTATCCCTAATCCATTCATGAAGAAGTGCTTTCATTCCATCTAGTGGAACGAAGAATGGTGGAAAAGAATTATTATCCTCATATTACCTTCTCTTTAGATCATCCTTTCTAAGACGTAAATTTGATTGTAATGGGCATCTTCTTTCTCTATCTTTTTCTTAAATGGCATTCACTATTGAGGTATTCTTTCTATCAAATCAAGTAGCTCCCTTTTGTCTAAGAACCGTATTATTGGTTCTTCATGTGGCTTCCACCAAGGTAACAAAGGTTAGAAGAGATAAATTATCCAAGTGTAACCTATTTTTATCAAACATTCTTTGAATGCAAGTCTTCACTAATTCCTTCTCATCATGAGACTCTTATATGTCCAACACCCTTTCTTTAAAGCATTAAATATTCTTTAGTGAAAGATTTAGAGAATTTCAACTTCAAGTCATCATCCAATCCCGCTATTCTGAGTGTTTCCATAAACTTCATAGCATGCTCTCGTGCATCACCAATCTTACCATTGAATGCATGAATATAAGACTAATGTAGTCCTTCAGATATGGCTTAACCACGATACTTGCTGGGTAAGGAAATTTAAGATCAAATTCAAAAAAGTTGAATCTCTTATTCTTCTGATCTAGTAACTTTTGAGCTCTTCCATTGTCATAAAACCTTAGGTAGAACAAGTGAGATTACTACAGTAAAGGTAGTTGCTAGTGTAACAGCAGTAATGGAGTTGATTGGATCAGGGTTTGCAATTAATGGGCTTGGCTATGGACAACATACTCAAAGTACACAACGAAAATAAAATTAAAACTTTAGAACTAAACAACCAAAACACACCTCCACCCATGGATCACCTTGGTGATATTTAACACATAAAAGCACAAAATTAATTATTATTTAGAAAGCTACCTTACCAAGTAATTTCGTAATCACAATGGCATTTCCCGAAACAATCCCGCGAACACCACAAGGAGCAAAACCCTAGCCAATCAAGTGCTTAACCTCCAACGATAGTACACACGATCACTGTCACGACCCGGTACTCCCCTCGAGCCCGTGATAACCGTCGCGGTGTCCTGATCGACACTCATTACCCCCAATGTCAACTGAAACCCTGCAAGGTTTTAATATTAGTTTCTCATTTCTCTTGTGAGTAACCATTGTCAAATATCGTGTTCTAAAAGATTTTAAGCTATTTCCAACTTAAATCAATAAAAAAAATTATTTCTGTCTCACAAGGGCATTTTGGTCATTTTTCCTTAAAAATTTTGAAATCAGCTAAAAATGTAGTATGCAAGTATAAAACACATAATTCATAATCAAAAATAAGTTTAAACGTCTAAAACCTTCATTTAAAATGAAATTATGACTATTTGAATTTAATAAAATATTTTATTTTCTTATAAAACAATATTTATAGAGTTACCGGTAAATAATTTTTGTAGCGTAAAAGCTAAATAAATTCATACATACTGTAATACAGATAACCAAAGTATAAAATTTAATTTACAGTGACATGTGGGCCCATGAACGACCAAAAGTATCAAAAGCGGTAAACCTACAGTTTTTAAGGATGCAAGTCCAACTGTAGCCCTCAACGAAATAAGCTATCTACCGACTATCCTGAGCTTAAAATGGATGAAAATGAGGGTGGTGAGATTATATAATCTCAGTGACTAAACAAATACCATCTAATATATCTAAAGATGAGTAAATGGAGACAGATAAAATAGTTTAACATGCAGTAATTCATCACCTTTCAACTCAATTCAACCAAATAAAATCAACTCATATAAATTGAGTAATCAACATGGCTTATGAATTTCTTAAAACTTTGGCTCGTGCCAAAATCATTCTCATACTCAGTTATCAGGGATACCTTGGCCGAGGGCTATCCCAACCAAGTCCGTCAAGGCTGTTAAAAAGTTATGTACGCATAAATCATGTTTTTATTTTGAAAACATAGCCGTTCCTTGGCGTTGGCTGAGTTCACCCTCACATGGTGGTTTGGCGTGAAGTGAACTCTAAAGTGTTAACCTTGGGAGTTATCCATCCGCGCCTCTCATACTGAGGTAAGAATATAATAGGGTTACCGTGCCCCTCTCATAGGCTGGTCCACGGAACTCGTCCATTGCAGCGACCAATATATAACCCACCAATTCAATAAAATTTGCAATATCATGACATGGCAATTATTTTATTTTACAGCCTCTTAAGGCAAATCAACAGTTCATACATTTTCAACACAATTTCCAATTCAACCATTCATGCCAATATTATCATAAGCCATTCAATTCAAACCATAATTTATAACACAGCAATTAGTCTCCAATCACTCCATTTTCCAAAACCATCATTCAATTTCAAGATAATTTTATAAAATCATTTCATTTAATCACATTTTGCTTATAAAACATAAAGATTTACCATTTAAACTCATTTTTCTATCAAATCACAAAAACGATTAAAAACTACTTTAGATAATTATGACGATAATAAGGTTACTCACTATAATGGGAATCGAATTTCGAGTACTCCGATTCTTGATCCTCGGGTACTATCTCTTTACTTTTGCCAAAATGCTCACCACCTAGACATAATGCACAATAAGCCATTTACTACATTTGTGCTAAATTGTTATAAAACCAATCTAAACTCTATATGAATGCATGATATGGAATGCGAATTGTTCGGATTATCGTCTAAACACAGTGTTCTACACAAATTCAATTGTGTACCTAAATAAAACGGTATTGGCCTAATTCAATCTATCACCCGATTAATTAGCCAATATGTCCAATTCAACTCCAAATAATTCCATTTTTCTCCCAATACTCCAAATCATCAAACACAAATTAAATAACTTGAAATATGGCAAAATCATCCTCACATTTTCTCTTGGAAAATTCAGCCATGGTGGGTGCATCAACACTAATTTTTCAAGCTTGATTCTCACACCATAAATCACTAATTTCTAACCAAATCACTTGAAATTAAATCAAAATCATCATCAATATTCTACATGGAGAATTCGGCCAATGATGGGTGATGGGAGGAAGTGAATTTTTCTTGTTGGCTTTTCATACTACACATCACTAACTAACTAAAAACACTAAAATACATTGAAATCTAACCAAATCAAGCATCAAAACCTCTGTCTAAGTGTTCAGCCAGCAAGATACCCATCATGAAATCATGTGATTCAACCATGGAAAATGCAAAAAAATGTATGGGAAAGGTAGATCACAAGTCAAAATCAAGAAATTTTACCTTCGATTGCTTGATTACTTAAAATCCACCAATTTTCTCTCGAATTTTCACCCTAAGGTTCTTGTTCTTTCTTTTCTTCCTTTGTTCTTGCTTTGGCCGGCCATAATGAAGAGAAATGGGCTGATTTTGTGCTAATTACCATTGGTCCATTTTTAAATTCTTAACTATTAAGCTTTCTTTCTCCACCACATAAAATCCTTCAATTATCCATAATAATATTGGGTAAAATCCATGTGTTGGACAAGTGTTGGGTGGTGTAAAATTATAATTTTGCCCCTGAGGTGGCCAAATGACTATTTTGCCCTTATCCTCGAAAAAACTCTGAAATTAAAATTCTTCACTTCTCAAACTCAAATTATACTCCAAATGATCAATCTTAGTCAAAAATTTCATCCAACACTCATCTTAACCTCGGGTGGCAAAATGACCATTTTACCCCTAGGTCATGAAAATTCTAATTTGACTCCAAATCGGTTCTCGAACTCCGAATCACCATTTTAAGTCATTCTGGGATTTTAAAATTCTCAATTTCATCTTAAAATCTCTATTTAGACTAGTTCAAGGCTTAATTCAACTTAATTGTACCATTTGGTACATTGTCGTCCTTTAACGATTTTTGAGGTACCCAAGTAAGCAAACATGCATTCTTATGTAAGAATGGCATAATAAACATATTGTAGAGCCGGTCTTGACAATCACACATGAACCTTTAACAAAGGAGAGAGTTTTTAACTATACTTTGTGCTAGCAAAAAGGACAACAATTGTCCTTTTCTTCTTTTTTACAAGCTTAGTCAAACCTCTCTTGAAAGTTGCTTCATAAGCAATTTCATCTTTACACGAAAGGAATGGCGGCAAAGAGAGAAAACGTTTTCTTTTTCTTACAAAAATTAGATTTTCTTCAATTGTGAAAATCTCTCATATGAAAAATAGTTAAAAGGTGACTTATATAGTTAGGTTAAAATAACTTCAATTATGCAATTAAGCCCTTAATATTATAACATATTATAATATTGGGCCCATTACTTAATTAAACTCTTTTAATTAAGTCCTTGAAAATTAAAATCAAAATTAATTTTCTTTATATTTTGCAATCAAGGTCTTATAATTATAGCTATTTATAATTATGCCTAAAACTTAATTAAACTCTTTTAATTAAGTTTATAAAAGTTAATTACCGAGCATGTGATTTAAGTCTAACTTAAATCATCACTCTTCCAATTTAATTCAAATGCAATCATTGTGTGTGACCTATTAAGTTCCTAACATATTGGCAATGAAATTGATTAATATAAATTTCAATCAATTAATTTATAATCAATTTCACATACTAAAATTTGCATCTAGTAATGCATCATAGCCAACCAATTGTTAGGAAAGTCAAAGGGTTCTTTGACAACCTTTTAGTATACAGTCTATCAATGTAATTCATTCTCTCATCATATATCCTAGAGATGATAAGAGCTTGGTATAGTGTCTACTCTTATTGACCTCTATATTAGTTCCTGCAATTATAGCATTAACTTTATAACAACTTAAGAAACCTTTTCATAATCTCCATGTTGCCTTGGCTAAGGACTTCAATGAGCTAATGTTAACCAAGAACTGATAGGATATGTCCTCTAAAACACTTAAGGTGATTATTCCTATCTTGACCACTCATTTGCCTTCACATGCTTCATACTATACCCAAAAGCATCCTATTTAGGCATCTTTGGTTAGGCACTCGTGGGGATGAAATTAAAGCATAGCACTCCACATATAAGATAAACTGGTGTTTCAAGTCTAGGGAGTTTTTACACGATTGACACATGAGAAGTGTTGCATAGACACTAGAGTGCATTACCAAATGCACTTCTCATGGCAGATTACGTTTAGCGAATTTGCTTTCCTAGGCAAGCACCTATATTCTAGTTTCAAGTATCTCTATACTTCAATTTATGGGATTGATTGCTTACTTCCAAAGTAAGGAACATAGAACATACTAAGTAAGGAACATAGAATATACTAGTCTTTAAGCATCATTGATGTCTAGTCTCAATGATACATCAACTAGGAACATTTTGAGATTATACTATAATGCATATGGATCTCATAATTGCAACCCATTACAGTTACCTTACAAGTCATATTAATTCCATGGACTTCATCTAATTAGACTTATAACTCATTATAATTGATGTCTTATTAATGAAGGAAAACCTCTAATCATTCAACATGAACGATATTATTGCATGATTAAAATCAAGCCTTAACCAATCCCAATTGGTTGCAGAGCTCATCCCAACAGCAACAACTATAGCATCAGTTGCACTTTCTCCATTTCCTCTATTCCCATCAGTGTTTGCAATTAAAGGAATGGCTCAATCAGATACACTCTCATTAAGGTGCCCAAGTTAGGCTTGAGAAGTGGTGGCAATAGAGGACACAAGTTGGGAAATAGTCTCCATCATCCGTCTATTATTGTCCTCTAACGTTTGCATTCTTTCTTGAAAAGCTTGAATCATTCTCATTAGATCCTGAATATAGGATGGAACAAGTACATCTTGATTGCTAGTGGAACTCTCCATTTCTTCAGGTAATGCAAAGTTGTGGTAGTAAGAGTTTTACTTAATACAATCACCCATCCCTAGTTAAGTCGCCAAAATGTAAAAAGGGTTTCTTGTGATAAGGAGAAGAAGCGTTACAAACAAGTAAAAGGCTGCGCTAGAGGCGACAGAGAGGAAGATTGGAGTAGTTCTTGAAGTACTGAATGTCAAGGCAAGTGAAAGATAATAAGAAGAGAATTAAGGAATAGAAGGGAATTTAGAAAGAGAAGCTCTAGAGGAAAGAGAAACCCCCCGAATGAATTGTAAAGGCTTTATATATAGTGCCAAAAGAGGCGGTTACAAGAAAAAGCTTTAATGCACACAACGAATGACATTATTAAGAAGAGTTTTAATGTTGGGTAACTGTTATTAAGAGTTAATGACAAGTAATGGTTCGAAACCCATTATGTGACTGTTGAAGTAATTAGATGTAATAAGACTTGATCTCGAGTAGAAAGTAATAGAAAAAAGGTATACGTGAAAAAGCACAAGTAAAAAAGTTGTACGTGAACATGTACAAGAGAAAAAGTTGAAGAAGTTGTACGTGAACAAGTACAAGAAAATAAGGTGTATATGAACAGGTACACGAGAACAAGGTAAGATGGGGAAACACTTATACTTCAAGAAAAGGTTAAAAGGAAAACTCCACATCTAAGTCATCAAGCCAAACTCTTCGGAACATCCCAAGATGAAAGTGACTCATGAACCTTGCTACTTATTCCGAGTTGCTTTTGTTGTTATCTGTGGGAAATGGTTGTTCCACTTATCTTAGTCATTCCACGTGAAGTAATGGTCCACTTATCTGGTTGTTTTGCATGAAATAGCAGTTGTTCAATGTGAAGTAATATTTCATTTGTTCTAATTGTTCTCATTATTCTCTGTACAACATGACATTGTAAAACAATTCTTTTAGAGAATAGGTCAACTCTCTACATCACCATAAAAGAATAAAGGCATAATATGTCACGACTCGGTACTCCCATCGAGCCCGTGACAACCGTCGCGATGTCTCGATTGACATTCATTACTTAGAATGCCAATTGAAACCTCGCAAGGCTTTCGCATCAGTTTTACTTCTCCCCTGTGAGTAACAGTTATTAAATACCATGTTTTAAAGAAATATAGACTAATTTTAAATCAAAAACAATCAATAAGTAATTTCTACTACATAAGGGTATTTTGGTCATTTAACCTTAAATTTTTGAACCCTGGTAAAATTATGATATATGAGAAATAAGCATCCATTTCATGTCTAAAAATAAGTTTTGTTGTCTAATTCATCAATTTAAAGTGAAATTATAGCTATTCAAATTAAATAAAAATATTAAATAAAATATTATATTTTCTTATAAAACAATATTTATAGAACTTTGTGTAAATAATTTTTATAGCGTAAAAGCAAAATAAATTCATACATACAGTGGTACACGCAGCCAGGTATACAAAATATTCTACAATGACATGTGGGCCCCCAAAATAACCAAAATAAACACGACTATAAACCTGCGATTTCTAAGGATGCGAATCCAACAGCAAACCCTTGACAAAATCGACGGTCTACAGACTGCCCTGAGCCTGAAATGGTTGAAAGAAGGGTGGTGAGTTTTTATAAACCCAGTGAGTAAGCAAATTCCATCTAAAACATCTAAAGTCGAGTAAATGGAGACAATTTAAAACATCTTAGTATAATATGATTCATAATATCAAATCTCATTTCAACCCATATCAATCACTTACATTTCATCAAATATAATCAACAAGGCTTATGACTCTCTTAAAACTTGGCTTGTGCCAAACTTATACTCGGTGACACCTTGGCCCGGGGCATCCAACCGAGTCTGCCAAGGCTGTGAAAATAACATATGCACATAAAACAAGTTTTTATGTTTAAAACACAGTCATTCCTTTGCGTTGGCTGATTTTCACCTTCACGTGGTGGTTCGACGTGAAGTGAACTCTAACATTACCTTATGAGATACCCTTCGTGTCTCTCGTACCAAGGTAAAATATAATGGGGTTTACCGTGCCCCTCTCATAGGTCGGTCCACGGAAACCCGCCCACTGCAGTAAGCTAATCAAATAACCCACCAATTCAATAAAATTTTCAACAGCATGACATGGCTAATATAATATTACCAGCCTGTCAAGGCAAAGCAAAATAGTTCATATATTCCACACAAGCACAAATCCAACCATGCTTGCCATCACATTGTCATAAGCCATCAATTCAAACCATATGTCAAAACATATATATAACATAAGTATACAGTCTCCACTTACTCAATTTCCAAAACCAGTATTCAATTTCAAAACAAGTTATAAATCTCATTTCGTTTAATCAACACTTCAATTATAAAACATAATAGTTTGCAATTTAAATTCATTTTCCTTTAAAACATAAAAAACAAGTATAAACTACTTTAGATAGTTAAGATGAAAGTCTGATTACTCACAATAGCAGGAGTATGGAATACTCCTATTCTTGATCCTCGGGTACAATACCTTTACCCTTATCAAATGGCTCACCACCTATACATAATACACGACACATAATTCAATATATTCGTGTCAAACTATTATAAAACTATTTCAGGCTCTATATGAATGCATGAAATTGAATGAGAATTGTTTGAATAATCCCTTAAAGATGGTATTCTACATAGGTTTAATTGTGATCGGAATGAATTTGTATTCGACCAAATTCGAACTATACACCATTGATTTAACCAAAACATTCGATTCAACTTCAAATATATTCATTACACTTCCAATATTCCAAATACACCAAAGTACCTCAATAAGCTTGATTGTAACTTAATTCATTGTAACCGAAATTCATTCCGATTCCGGACTAACTTGCTAATCAGTGTCAACACAGTCCAATAAATCCATTTATATCATTAAGAATCAATTCCAAGTCCATTTACTATGATTTTCTCATTGTTGTTCAAATCGTTTACTAAAGGAACCATACGTCTCTATAACCGTTTTCAATATCCGGCACCACAATTTATCAAATATAAGCTAAATAACATGAGATATAACAAGATCCATCATCAATATGTCCTTTAGTAAATTCGGCCAAATGAGGGTTTGATGAAGAACATGTGGTTTTCATGCTTGTTTTTCACACCGAGTATCACAAAACAACTAAAAACGTGTATATAGCATGAAATCTAACAAAACCCGTGATCAAAACCTCTCCCCCTAGGTTCGGCCAGCAAACTTTCCTTCATGAAATCTTGAGTTTCAGCCATGGAAAATGAAAAAGAATGCATGAGAAAGGTAGATCACAAGCTAAAATTAAAAAATCTTACCTTTACTTGCTTGATTCCTAGAAATCCAACAATTTCTCTTGAATTTTTTTCCTTCCTAGGGTTTGTTCTTCTCTTTTTCTTTTTGTTCCCTTGCTTGGCCGGCCATAAGAATGAAATGGGAGAAGCTTAATGTGACACCTTAACCCCTATAGGCTCATAACGAGGCATAGGCGTAATAACCCGAGCCAGGGGTAGTTTTGTCATTTCCTCTAATAAGTTCCCAAAAGGAAGTTTTCTTATATTTAAGGTCTAAATAAGCATAAAGACCAAATAAATTATGTATAATGATGAAAACACAAAGAAAACTAGATGTGGCAATAATTTTAGCAATAAGGGCAAAATGGTCATTTTGCACCTCGAGTCAAAATTTTAAGTTTCATAAACCCGGGTAGTTTAGATATTGTGGACCTTGTCCCAATGTCAAAAGAATAAAAATATTTCACAAAGGATTGGAGAAGAACAAGTTAACTTGCTAAAGGGCATTTTTGTAATTTCTAAGGGAGTTGGATAAGTTTGAGCTATAAATATCTTCTCCTTCCAACAGCTTCTTCATTCTCCAGCAGCTTATTCTCCTTCTTCTTCTTCCATCTCACGTTGCTTCCATCCTCCATGGAAGCTTGATATGAAACTTTCACAACTTTCTCTCTCTAGCTCTAATTTCTGTACCTTTGTGCCCTTTTGACTAGAACCCTTGTGCTTTTTCACTCTCTCACTTTAAAACCCTCAAAAAGTCCTTGTTTGGCACTTTCTCTCACTAGTTAGAGATTTTAGAGAGATTAAAAGAGATTTTTCACATTTGTTTGGAAGCTATTGGAAGAGAATTCAACTACAAAGAAACCCTAAGGTGAGTGATGAACTAGGCTTGATTTTAAGTTGTTGATAATGGCTAGTAATTGGGATTATGAGCTGTTTTATTGTTGAGTTGTTTACTCATTTTTAGTGTGATTAGAGTAGTGCAAGGAATAGCCATTTGATATAGTTGGAAGCCAATTAGGAATGACTAGAAGAATTTGAATTAGAAACTAGCTTTTGGAGTGATATTAATGTAAATTGGATTGGTTGTGATGTTGTGTGTGTATAGGTTCCAACAAGGCCTCACTTGCCCATTTGAACCATTAATGGAGGTTAGAGTCGATTAGAGGTTCAGCAATACCGGTGAGTGAACTGCATTTCAAAATCGTTTTGGGAATGTGACTGTTTTGTACAAAGCATTTGAGTGATTTTATACAACTTTTTCTTAAAACAAGTGCCTTGGGAACAAGCTTTTGCTAAATAGTTTTATGTTGTGATATGTGGTTGTTATGGATTCATGCACTATTGCATTATGATGATATATATATATATATATATATATATATATATATATATATATATGTTGTGCATGATAATTGATATTGTGTATGATGATTATAACCGTGTGTGTGCACGATGTGGGGGAATGCACATGCCGGTGATGATGGTGGTGTGGGAGATGGATGATGATAGTGCCCATGCGCACGATGTGGGGGGGATGTACACGATGGCACTGATTGTGCACGATGTGGGGGGATGCACATGAGCCGGGTGTGATTATGATGATATTGATGTTTATCTATGTATTTATGCATATCTATGCTTATGAAATGAAAGTTCATGAATATGATATATGATTGAAATGCATGTGAAATTTGGCATGATGAATCTTGAGAAATTCCCATTTTCTTGCAAATTGATCTTTATTGCAGCACCAAATGGATTTTTTGTGCAAAGGAGGTCCCTTTCTCACTTAGGTGCCCTGCTTCTCACTACAGTGAGAATGCTTTCTCGCTGCAGCGAGAAACATTCTGTTTTGGCAGTAGAAAACTTGTTGCAACGAAAATAAATCTCGCTGCAGCAAGAAACTCTCAAGTTCTGGTGCAGTGTGTTCATTTTGATAAAGATTTTGACCATGTTCCAGTCCGAACTGGGAAAAGTAGTAAACATAAAAGTTGTAGCCCTACCTCTTATCTTTCTAATGGTTTAAAAATCAGGTCAATTGGATTTCTGTATCGGAAGATATTCCAGAAAAACTGAAACACATGCAAACTAGTACTATTTCTCGCTGTAGCGAGAATGAACTTCGCTGCAGCGAGAAACATTCTGTCCTACATGCTACCCTATTTGGTTTTTGACATATTTTTCACCCATTTATGTTCATGGATTGATCATGGGTTTATGAAACACTATGAGGGCATTAATCAAGGTTTGAAATGAAGGGTTTTTAGTAAGAAATTAAATCAAGTGCATTGTTTTTGAAACAAATGCATCATGATTTCCAAATTCTTCCTATCGATTGCTTGTTCCCTTCTTATGTTCACTCACTGAGTTTCGTACTCACGTTTTTAAACTTCATGTTTTCAAATTGGAGGCAGTTGGGACCTAGATTGAGTTGCATATTTATGCTCGCTTTCTTGGTAGGTACTGTGGCATCTCAATAGCCGCATCTTCACTGTGGTCACTCCGTTGGAAGTCAAGAGTCATTTTATTTTATGAGTACGTTTATGTGATGTAAAATACTAAGATACGTATCTTAGATGAAATATGTATATTTTAACTATTAATGTCACCATGAGTTGAAATGTTAACATCATTTTGGGTTTATATTAATGAAATTCTTGATTACTATAGCCCATTATTAAAGTGATTATAAGTTGGAATTATGAAAGGTGACTTGAGAATAGTTGATGGGATGTTAAGCAAGATTACATAATAGGCTTGCTTGGGCTTAGTGAGCTATGCCCATTAGGCCCATGCGCCAGTTATGGCTCGGGAATTTGGGCTATGACACTTAAGTTGAGCTTATAAAGGTAATTATAAAAATATTAAAACTTGACATGTGTCACCATGTGATTGGTCCATGGTTAATAACTTAACCATTAAGAAATCTCTCACCACCACATAATTATTTCATAATTATCCAAAGTATAAAGTGATAATAGGTGAAATTCATGGGCTTGACAAGTGTCTTGGTGGTGTAAAATTTCAATTACGTTCTCATGGACAAGTGAAATGATCGTTTTGCCTTTATACTCGAAAAATGTCGGAATTGAAATTTTTCACTCCACAATTTCAAATTATGCTCCAAATAGTCAAACTTGGTCAAAAATCTAGTCCAACATTCTAATTTTACCCTTGAATGGCAAAATGACCATTTTACCCCTACATCATGAAAATTCTCGAATTAACTCCAAATCAATCCTCGAACTCCGAATCATCATATTAAAACATTCTAAGGTTCAATAACTCTCAAATACATCCTAAAATCTCTATTTTGACTAGTTCGAGGCTTTAATCAACTTAATTGTATCACTAGGTACAATATAGACTTTTAATGATTTTTTCGATACATTCACTTATGCAAACATTCTATCAAGCACATAAATGATATGACAAGTATATTATAGAGTTGGGCTTGACATAATATCTACAAAAGCTGCCAAACTATTCAAGAATTAAAATAAGTTGTTATATTTTTATTGTGTTAAATCAAATCTTTGTACTTTTATTTGAGTCAAATAAGCACTTTTATTTTTATTTTGAGTCAAATAAATTCTTATAACTAATCGTTGGCTTAGTTAAAATGTCATTAGTCATTCTATATCACATGACTCTAACGTGACACAAACATAACATGTTAACATATCATAATAGATGATTATGTAATATATTGATGTAACATAAATACAAGGTCATATCACATTTTTCAACCTCCACATCAACACCACGTTAGTGTCACATGGACAAAATGACAATAAACATTTTAATTAAGGACAATTAGTTAACCATTAGTCATAAAGATTTTTAATCTAAAATAAAATAGACTGAATTAAATGTAATAAAAGAATAAAACCTTATTTAAATTTTTTTAAATAATTCAAGAACTTTTGAACATTACACCATAAATAAACAAGTTATAAAGCATTCCCTCTTTCTACACAAAGATAAGCTATTGTTCGTGTTCTTAAAAAATCCTTTATAAAACCAATGATATTAATTACTACTAAGTAAGCCGAATGGGCCCCAATAAACATAACATAAGGTGTGTGGTGATAACTTGTTTATCTAATGTGCTGAACTTGACCTAGTAAGAACAATAGAACATGGAAGATGGTGGCGGCTGTGATATGGCAAGCTGATAACTCTATGATATAGAATTATTTGGGCTTAATTTTTATAATAATTTACTTTAGTTCTTATCGTAATGCATAAGAAATTAGTAAATTTTATTTAATTATTTTAAATTAGTTGTTTTAGGTTAGTCAATCTAATCTTAGTTAATTTTATACTTAATTTGGTGTTAATGTAGTTAACATAGGTTGTTATTGATTTATTTGTGCTTTTATAGGTGTTTGATGAAAAAAGACGTTTAATGGAAGAAGGAGAGCAATTTCAAGGTGTAGACTTTCACTGCATATGTTTCGGTATTTCGACCATAACTTTCTTTACAAAGCTCCAAATGAAGCGACTCTTAAACCATTGGAAAAATAAGAGAAAAATCTACAACTTTCATGTTTACCACTTTGCACAGTTCGGCCTATATGATGGTCAAAAATCTTGTCGAAGTTGACGCATAATAGTAGTCTTAGAGCAATTACCATTTCTGTTAATTAATTGGGTAAGGCTGCAACTTACATAGTCTGATGAGAAAATCCCAGCTGAAATTGACTTCTTTTTTCACCCAACTTGGCCTAACTTCAAAGCCTATAAAAACAACCTTTCGGAGGACTTTAAAGAAGAACGAAGAAATCACCAGATTGATATCTGACAGTCAAGCTACAGAGTCATTAAAAGAATTCGAAAGATTCAAGGAGATTTGGAGATCAAGAATACAATCCTTGATTTGTTTAGTTATTCTTTTATTCTCTTGGTTTTAATGTTTAAATTTTATTCAACGATAATATATGACTTGATGGGGAACTAAGTTTTTAATCTAAGATTATGATTGAACTCAATATGTTGTCTAAATTATTTATCTCTCTTTTACTTATGTTTGATAGATTTAAGTTATTTATTTTGTTCTGTTCCTAATGCTTCTAGTTGATTGGCCACCAATTAAATTGAATTAAAAACCTAAGTTAAACCTTAACGAAGGAGATTTAGATAGACCTTGAATAGAATAGCGTATGATCGAATACACTTATTTGATTAGGTTGTTTGATTTGCATATAAGATAAACATACACCTATAAGCCATACGTAACCAAAATTAAAACACGAACTTAATGAATCTTTCTTCAATATAATTTGCATAAATATATAATAAATTAATTGAGAAAGGTATTTTTATGATAAACTCGACAGAGACTTGTAAATAATTTAAGACTCTAAGTTAACAATTTAATCTATTAAATTGAGTTAAGAGACAGAGATAATAATAAAATGAAGTATTAAGAGATATCATATTCTTAGGTATGGTAATCATTCACATTTAATAAAGTAAATTTGCATAGATTTTAGTTTTAGTTTTAGTTTATTAGATTCAAATCTTTCTTCTTAATTTTAATTGTTTAGATAAAATTAAGATGTGATAATTTTAATAGTTAACAATAAGGATTAATTCAATTCTCTGTGGGATCAACACTCTACTCATCTCTATATTATCTTTGCAATACCTGCACTTGCGTGAGTAAAAAATTGAACAACACAAGCCACCCTTAAATAATTTTCAACCCACAATCTAATAATTCTTGTAAAACACAATGGAAAATTTTGAGACGATCTTATCGAAAATTATTAATCAAAAGAAAGATCTCATGCAAAAAGCTTGCTCTCCTTCAGGCTAATGTGCTCTGAATAACCCATAAACAGAAAACAAAAAGCTACTGAATAGCACTTGAAGAAAATTAACTAAAACATATTATGAAGTATGATGTCACAGATCAAAACTAAAAGAAATCTAACCAGATATCAATCATCTGAGTAAAAAGAAATTGATATCTATCAGTAAAAGTTAATTTTGCTTGAAAGAAAATGACTTCTGATTTTCTGGGCGCCTTTCGGCAAGCATTTGCTTTGTTTTTTCAAGAACACCAAAGAAAATTGAACCACCTAGACCTATCCACAGCACCCTTGGTCCAATACCCTGCAACAAACAATTGGAGAACAAAAGGTGAATCTGCTGCAACCTTCAGCTACAAGTTAATATCTATCTACATTCCAATTTTGTTGCCAAGACAATTATATTTCCCACTCCAACATGACCTTTTACTTGATAGTGTCAAAGCTAGCAAGGATTTGATGAACAATTTGACCATATCTTTCACAGTTTTGTTAACAAAAGGAGCACATTAGAACTATCAGCTAAAAGTCATGACCTTTTGCCATGTTAACAAAAGGACCAAAACAAATTCTTTAAGCATAGCAGAATGGGCAAAAAATATAAGGAAAGACAAAGAATTTAAATCACAATCAACAATTAAAGGAATGAAAATGTTCAAACCTTCAAAAGAGCATGGGTTCCTTCTTCTTTCACTATAGTCCTTACACAGTCAAAAATCCCTTTGTACTGCTTTGCTGATCCCTGCAAAGAATAAAAAAGAAAGAGAGTTGAAGAAGAAAAAAGAAACTATAACACCTTTCACCAAATACAGAGGAAAAGGTTGTCTGACCTGGACCATTAATCGAGTTTTTATCACATCAAGAGGAGTTGTTACAGCTCCAGTTATGGCACCTGCATATGAATATGTTAGACTTGGGAGATTACCACAGAAGCAGACTGCAGACCTTTGCGTATATGTACAGTACATGCACATGGAAGTTATCAGTCATGATGGACTGATACGAAAAATTGTGAAAGTATTTATGACTTTCTATGACTCTTGTACATTTATGCTCTACACAGAAGCACCATAAAACAGGATTCCAATTGACATGTAAAGTGCTAATTTTTCTCCAGAGGACAAATTGGAGGCCAACTTGGTGTGGAAAGAGATAATATAGGAGGTAGTGGTCAAAGTTTAGAGTGAGCATTTTGTCTTGATAATGGATTGTTGTGATGGGATCACTGTAGAAGTGTCTTATCATACAAGTTGACTAATGCATCCCTAATCATTCTGAATAATGGAAAAATGACATTGTAAATAAGGCAAAGGAATTTACTCTCATCAGGAATTTGTCCAAAACCTCTTAAAGGGAAGAGCAGGTTTCACATTTAATTTTACAAAAAACAAAGACAAATATTTTAGGTAAAATACTAAGAGGATCTGTCTTGCATCATTATTGAACTTGGGACTAATACAGGATTTAAATGTGAATGGAATTCTTAGAAAATTCATTTTCCCTTTTGCATCCTTATTCTTGTGATAAGAAATAAGAGTTTTCTGGAATTATGACCAAAATCAAAACCAAGCTGGCAATAATAATAGCATATCGCTAACTCTAAATTCAAAACAAAATTAAGATACGATGGAAATCTGAAACTGCCAAGAAGAATATTTTACCAGCAAAAGCACCAAGTATGGCATTCTCAGGATCATTCAGGTCTCTTTGTGCCTGTAGTAAGGGCAAATAGCATTAGCATTAATTTCAGAATAGTTTCCCAGTTTATCACATATGAAAAATGACAAAGTGAGGATGCTTATTTAAGTATTCTGTATATGATATAAACTATCCAACACTGATCAGCAATAGGATGATTGAAAACAAGTATATAAATGAGTAACATGAAGTTGCAGAAGCTCTAAGAGTAACATTTCAGTGTCTTCTAACTCAATGAGTGTCATTTATGTTTCCTCAGTCACATAACAAAGGGACTGCCAGTTCTTGAGGCCACCCTCTTGGTAGGATTAGATTTGAGCAGCCTTAACCCTGCTTTGTGTAGAGACTGTCCTCAGTTGCACAATAATGGAATTCAATTAATTTGGGCTGCTGTTGCAAACATTTTAATTTGTTGTATTTATACTGAGTAACATTTAGAAGTATGCACTTTCTATGTCAATGTCAAAGAGTAAGAAAGATAGTGCTTACTGCCAGCTTATATCCTATTCGTAGTTGCTCGTAGATGCAAAATTGGATGGCATCAAAGGGCAAGTCTCTCAATAAGAAGGATCCGTATCCCTACAATTTCGAAAAGACAGGTCAGGGCATATGCACCGAGATCATCCTGCAGAAAACAGCATTCACATGCATGATAGCAACTAGATACCAGCAAGCAGCAATCACATGCATAAAATAAACAAATAACTCAGCAAAATGATGATTGCAATGATCCAAAACACAACATCAGACATCTCTTTCAAACAATCTTCATAAGAGTGTTTCAACATCAGAGCATTCTCTTTGAAGTTGTGGTTGTTTTCAGTAAAGATGAAATTAAATAACAAAAACTATAAGACTGACATTTCAGATTGAGTCCCAAGAATGAAGCATAAAATGAGACATAAGTTTCCATACCGCATATAGACCTTTAAAACCCTCTTTAGCAACAATAAGGCGTACAGCAGCAGGGGCAGAAGCAAACTGCCCAGTTTGCATCCTTTGCTTAACAACCTGCAAAATGTCTAATGAGCAGGAGCAAGCAAGAGAGAGAAGTGACTGGTGATAAATAAGTGAACCTAATTACCTCTGTTGGCACTCGAACAAGGGAAGAAGCAGCACCTCCTAAAGCACCTGCAGTCTGAACAAACTCTTACAACCAATTTATATCCAAAAAAGGCACCATGCAGTAGGTCAAAACATGATGATCCTCTTCAGCTCAAATAAGAAAGGGTCTAATATTGGGCAATATAGGGTTATCACATTCCATACCATCAATAACCAACTAGACTGAATATGTTGGTACTTGGCAGACCAATTTATGAAAGTTAGGTCTCCTACTGATTTTGGCAGCAGCTGAGCTCAGACTAACAAGCCAACCCCATGAAGCCTGACCTCTGAATCTCTTTCCGTTCTGATATTTCCAACTCTCCATTTTTGTATGAGAGGAATAACAGACCCCACTCAGGTGTATGCATATCAATGAGTTTATTCATAACATGAAAATAAAAGGATTTAGAGGGGAAAAATTTTGAAAAGGAAGAATATTTGTATAGATTATTTTTATCTTCAGAAAACTAGAAGCTAAAAGATACATAACCTGAGAGTGACCCATGAACAATTCAAAACTGAGAAGTCATTGAAGCAAAATTTGACTGGAACTCATCCAGCAATTTGCTGCGTGATGATTAGAAAACTTACCAAATGAGCAAAAGCACTCATGTTTTCAGGGAAGGCCTTTAACAATTTCTGCTTTGCAGGTTCATATACACCAAGAAATATAGCTGAAGCCCTGTGGATAAAAAGGTCCATCAGCCCAAATGCTAATGAACCGAAAACAAATTCTAGAGAAACATCAAGAGCCACTAAAGAGTTGCAAAACTGAGGGTGCAAAAAGGTGAATCAAGTACGGAAAAAAGGATTTCTGTAATTGTAATTTAAGACTTTACTGAGTTGCAGTTACCTGGTATAAAAATTTTAGTTAGCTTCACAATAAAAATCTTGGAACTACACTCAAATAATAAGCACATACGGTATGTGAAACAATAGGAACATTTGTTTTCATATATGAAATAACAAGGATGACAAAAATACTCACGGCAAAACACCAGCAAGGTTTCCACCCAATCCAGAATAAAGACCTTTTAAAATTTCTTTTCCTCCACCACGGGCTGCCTACCATAAGAACAGTGGATTATGGACACTTGATCACAAAGATTCAAAGAAGACTCAGGTCTAGTAAGTAAAACATTAAACAATTAGGTCAAAAGTTAAAGAGTACACTGGAGGGAGGCTGATGGAAATTAAGGCAAAAAACATTGTGTGAGAACAGGCCTTAATAAGAATAACCTTCCGTCTTCTGCCCTTAATTTCTCTTCTATCTAACCTCTTTCCAAAGGGAAAACCATTACAGAAAGGTAAAAGCTTGTTTCATTGCAATAGGTAATCAAAAAATAAAACTTATGCATTAAAACACTTCAAATGTGAATATTCATTCTAAATTGTTGAGTAAGACATGTATTTTAACAGAAAAGCAATAGTGCTAAGACTTTTTGGATAGATTATGGTGCTATAGATGATAGGATAAAGCAGACACCGATGGTAGAAATAGTCTCAGGACTGCCATCCCTTTAATTTCATAATAATCATATATTAATGTGACAGATTTAATCTTAATGAAGATAAGATATTGTGTTTTCCATTAGAACCTACCTCAAAAAAAGTGTTAAGATGCAATTTTCCTTTTCAAAAGTTGTATCTAGTTTGAAAATATGACAGACGATTTGGCTTCATGTAACATGCTGGCAATGATTAAATAAAAATTATTACGTCAACTTACCTGGAGTCGAGTTTTTATTGTATCGATTGGGTATAAAGCTGCTTCTACAACAACACCAGCAGTAGCTCCAGCTATGACACTCTCTGCAAAATACATAACAGATCTTTAGAAAGATCAGCTTCCAACCATGCTAAAGTTAAAGAAAGGAGACATTTTATCAGAAAACTAGTAAAGGACCTTTCCCACACCTGGCAAGGACTTACGGAAAACTTGCAATGTAGGGACCAAAGAAACTCAGAGCACTTGCTCAAAACATACAACAAGCAATCAGTGAATTTTCAAAAATATAAATTTTCAAGAAAAATATTGCTAGTGGAGAAAATAAATGCTCTATTTTTCCATTGAAACCAAAAACTGCTTTGTAATTATTTCTTTAAACAAAATAGATTCTCATGAAAACAATTCAACCATCTTAGCAACAACGAGCTACTAAATGCCACATTATCATGTAAAACAAGCCAACCTCTCTAACTTATTAGATTACTTATTTTGCATTAGTCTCCATAAGAGATAACTTTGAGCTAAAATGAGCAAACCGCTCTAAATTATTAGCATGAAAATAACTTTTGTTTGATTACTTCTTTCATGTTAGACTTCCCAAGAGCGTTAAATGCAACTAACTAATTTCAATATGCACTGTTGTATTGAATGTAGTAATTTCAATTTTGTAGATAGTTACTTTTGGTTATTACTTATTCTCTTTAAGAATTGTTTTACAATGTAGTGTTATACAGAGAATAATGAGAACAACTAGAACAATTGAAGCATTACTTCACGTAGAACAACTAGAACAATTGAAGCATTACTTCACGTAGAACAACTAGAACAAGTTAAGCACTACTTCACGTAGAACAACTAAAGCAAATGAAGCATTACTTCATGCGGAACAACTACTTCATACGGATAGCAGTGAAAGCAACCCTGAATAAGTGACAAAGTTCACGGGTTACTTTCTTCTTGGGATGTTTTGGAGAGTTTGGCTTGGTGACTTAAATATAAAGGTAGTTAAGAGTTCTTCTCTTAACCTTATCCTGAAGTACAAGTGTTTCTCTCTTACCTTCTTCTATTGTACTTGTTTATGTACACCTTTTTCCTTTAAGTTGTTCTCGTATAGCTTTTCCTATACACATCTTCCACTTACCCTCTACTCAAGAATAAATCTCATCATCTTATTAACGGTCATAAAATCCATTACTTTAATAGTCACATAATGGATTTCTAACTGTTACTCAACATTAAAAACTCAGTAATAGTCACTAAATATTAAAGTCATTATTTATTACGTATATTAAAGCTTCTTCTTGAGTAACCGCCACTTCTAGCACTATATATAAAACCCTCACAATTCAATTGGCAACCTTCTCTTCTCCAAAGCTTAAACAGTCTCACCTAGAGCTTATCCCTCTAAATTCACTCTCTAGCCTTCTTCTACCTAGTGCTGCCCAACTTCACTCTATCGCTCACCTATTCTCTATCCATCCTCAATCATTACTCTAATATTCATTTATTCTCTTCCACCTGCCACAGCACTCAGTACTTCAAGAACTACTGCAATCTTTCTCTCCACAGCTTCTGGTACATTCCTTTTACTTGTTTGCAATGCTTCCTCTCCCTATCACAAGAACCTCTTTACACATTTCCTTAGTATAAATGTCACCTGACAAAAACCTTAGACCTAATCTTTAAACCATTAGTGTTGCAACTACCTAGGACAATGTTTGGAGTTCTAACAAATGTTTCCACTGGTTAGCACTCCTACAAATATAATGGTCCATTTATAGAACCATGTTTTTCCTGTCCCATTTAAGAATATGTCCACCCATTCTTATAAGATCAGAAAATTTCCTAATCATAATTCTATTCGCACATAAATTTCATTTCATACTTTTTTTAGGTATAACTGCACTAAATGCAAGTGGCTCTAATCAATTTATCTACTGTCTGTCAGTGGAAAGACGGTTTTATAAGAAGCATTTCATATAGAGAAAACCCCTTAGCTAAAATTAGCCTAAAACCAAATTGCATTTGATCATTTTACCTTTCAACTTTCAAACTTTTCTGAACCGTTGTTCATTACTTCCTCATTATAACCCATCGCTCAAATATTATGCAAAAAACATTGGTGAAGCTCAAGCAATAAGAGAAAGAACAACAAGATGGATGCATTGTACTTGTCAGTAAACCACAGTTTGCTGCAATGTGCACATTAACATTTATTGGCAAAGATTTAAATTTTTTATGACGATGGCAACCCTAAAATTAAACACTGACAGCCCATCAAATATAAACAAATCAAAGGTGCACATAAAATTAATGATTGAATTACCATAAAATACACGGAAAAAATGAAATGGATTTTCGTCTCCTACATGAACCGAAGCTGACAACTTGCTTTCTTCCTTGTGAGGATCACATTTCTTATATCTCAATCCATCTGTAAAACAAAAGCATTTGTTTCAAAACAAGAAAAATAATAATTAGCTTCAAAATGAATATAAATCCAGATGTCAAAGGCTGAGAAGGAAGCTCAAAAGAAACAGAAAATGCAGGCCTTTCAAGCTATAAACAAAAGTCGAAAGGGCTGAAGAATTCCAAGAGATGGAAATGAAATATTCCATCTATACATTATATTAATTAAAGTTGAGCCATTGCTAAACCAATTTTACAGTGTCAAGGGCCTAGGATGTGAATGACCACTAGCACCATCTGCATATAATCTTGATAGCAATACCGTTCTAAATTCAAGCTCTTACACGAGTTATGGTAGAGTTGAGTTCTTACTTCTTAAAAAAAATATTTAACCAATCAATTACTTGGGCTTGCCAATATAAGAAATGAAATAATTTAAAAGAGAACAACATTTCCTGATTTGGGTACTCGCAAAGGACTCAAATTTATCGATGATCAATTAGGATCAAAACCGGGAAGAAAAAAAAGGAAATTGAACAGTTCAAAACTGGAAGATAGTTAAAAGGAAAGACCAACCTGGTGAGATCGTCTGGGAAGTTGACACATTGGACGACACTGTACGAGGATCCATTAGCTTCAGTTGTTCAAACCCTACAACTTCAATAGCAGAGCAAAAAATGGATAGCGTGCTTTCTTCTTCAGAGTGGCCTCCAGTGGGAAAGGAAGCAAGTCTGCAACTGATCAAAGGGTTTTTCAAAAGGGGGTGAATGTACGGAACCACCCTTGCCTGGCTGCCTTCTGAAAGTTGTATTGAGCGTAAAATTGGAAGGGTAGTTGTGTAAATTGAAATTAACGCCTCTTGATGAAATTTTCGATGAAGTAAAATAAAGTTAATTTATGTCATTAGAAATTTTTAAAACTATATTTTTATATTTTTTTAAAATAGACAATAACAATTTAATTATCAATAGTGTTAAAAAATTTTTATTATTTATATTGACATGGTATTTGAATGTAGGAACAATATAATAGAATCACATCAACATTATATCATTACTAATAATTCATGTTTATGTCTAATTAACATTATATCAACATAACCATTACATCACTTTTAAAAATAATATCATTAAATTTAATACAACGTTAACAAAAATATACCACATTAATGTAATAAAACAACTCAATTTTATAAATTATTGTATAAAAAGAAATTTACGATGCAATACAGGAATTAATCTTTTAACTTGTCCAATAGGAACCAATAGAATAATTTGTCCAATAAAATATATATATACCTAATTAGAGGAGCAAAGGGTGGTTCCGTAAATTCATCCCTTTTGAAAACAAACTAAAGAAGAGTTGAGAAATACTGATAGATTCTTTCTTGAAGCCCATAATCACAGGGATAATCCTTGTACAAGTTTCGTTGCCCCGCAAGACCCAAAACTCAAACAAATAGGGAAAGCTAGTCGTACCAAATTGGCTCAGGCTCAGCTCCCTGCTCTATGTTAGCTCATTTGCTCATCGAAGTCAAAAGTTGTGCATCTCACTTTTTCATGCCTTCAAAAGGAAGATGCCAAGACAACTCTATCAAATTTGCCTTCTTAAGGTGTTTTAGTACGCAAGGTTTGTTTATTTTTTTTAAAAAAATAATTAAACTGTATTTATTGTTAAATAAAATGCTTAAATCCACGTTACCATTACTCTTATATAAAAAAATTTGAGTGTTATACTTTTGTCCAAATATACATGCATTTGACTACTTAGGAAAGAATATCTTCAAAAACAAAAAAAAATAATTGAACCAAATCTCATAACTCCAAATCTCTTCGCACATTTAATTCCAAGTTAAAATATTATATACATATGTAAAAGGTGGACATATAACATCATATTTACAATTTTAATACTTAAAAAACTTGAAAATAAGATATAATAGAGCATGCAAAATTTTCCTCCCTTTTAATACTCTTTTAGAAAGCTTTGAGATTTTAATTTTTAACATAATATTTTTAAAAGTTTTTGGAATATTTTAAAAATTTTAAGAAAATATATATTCTTTTATTACATTTAATCAAATTCTTATAATTTTATTCTGAATTAATAAGTCTTTACAATTAATGGTGGATTAATTGTTATTAATTAAAAAATCACTTGTTATGTTTATACTCATATGATGTTGACGTTGATTATGAAAAATGTTAAATGACCATGTTATCATACCGTATTATTCTCTATTATGATATATCATCATGTTGTTAACTCAATATGTTTTTAATGATAGTAAAGCATTCTTCATTCTTTTATATTTAACTACATTATTTAAGTGTGCAGAATTAAGATTGAATCCCATAATGAAATTGTTGTTTGAAAGCAAGTTAAAATGCTTACCACGATATAAGAATGATTAATCAGTTAAAGGAACAAAGGACTAAGTGATAATAGAAAACTATTAATTGGTTAGCATGTGGCATTAATTAGATGAGGCAATTCATGGCGCTACATGAGTACAAAACAAAAGATTTTTAATCGATTAAAGTAGAAGGGTTAACTAGTTACAAGACAAAGTTAAAGTGTCAAGAAGTGCCAAAACTTAAATTCAAAAAATTGATAACCGTCCAAGGCATTAAACTAAGAAATTCAAAGTTGAAGATTTTTCAATCGATTGGAGCCTACTTCAATCAATTAAGGTTAAAGAGAAAGAAACCTTAATCAGTTAAAGGGAAGTCAAATCAGTTGAAAGAAAATTGGTGAAGAATGTTATTTGAAAATAGAAAGTTTTAATCAGTTAGAGCTGCAGTTAACTAGTTAACATAGGAAAGTAGTATAGCAAACAGAGAAGGCTTAATCTGTTAAAGTTAGTCTTTAACCGGTTAACAAAACTATGCCTACACATTTTAATTTAAGCACTAGAAGACAAAATAACGGTTAGAACTAAACCAAAATTGTTTTCAACATGCATAATTGTCTCAAATGGCCAAATGTGATCTTTCAAGTATTTAAGGCATCTCCAATGATCAAAAATCAAGAAGAGAAGTTCCAAAGAGTTTGAGATAGTCAAAAAGAAAAAAAAAAAACTTCTTTTGTACACTTGTTTTTCATTGCTATCCTTTGTTAAGTGTTTGAGCTTGAATTTGTATATTTTAGATCAACTAGGTGATCAATTGTAACTTATCTTTTCTTTATTTCTTAATTGATTAGAGTGTGTGAGGCACTTTAAAGGTTGTTATACGGTTTCAGAGCTCGAGTTAGAAAGTCACCATGTAAAAGCTTGGTGGAGGCTGTTAATTTCACTAGTTTAGTGAAATTAGGTTGAAAATCCTTGATTGGAAGAACAAAGTAATGGATGTAGGTCAAGGGGACCGAACCACTATAAATATTTGTGTTTTGTTCACTTCTCTTTACCTCTTTTTTGCTTTGTACTTTTTAGCTTCAACAAGTTTTAAACCTTACATTCTAAATTATCCAAAAATTTCAAAGCTGCAAAGCTAATTTCAAAATATCTTCTAAGTGTTATTTACCCCCTCTCTAGCTCTACATTAGAACTATTAGCTCTATAGCGTTCAAATCAATTCTGTGTTTTGAAAATGACAAAAAGAAAATGACCAATATTCATCTAAGTCCTAGAATAAAAAGTCCAAACATGCTCTAACACTTTCAAATGAGTTTGAGAAGAAAAATAATGCAAAAGGACTTTAAAAAATACATTCTAGTCTAAATCAATTGATATATGTTCTTCATGTATTGGTACATTTGGACAAGTATCAATAGATTTTGAAATTTATCTATACATGTTCTTGAGAAAAGTCAAAATTCAAAAAGTCAAACTCAATTGTTTAATGCATTCTCTAATATATCAATAGAATTGCAACAGAATGCTCACTACCTCAAAAGTATAGATATATTTGAAAAATGTATCGATACATTTTCAACAGAATGCTCACTGTCTCAAAAGTATTGATACATTGAAAAATGTATTGATGCATTTTAAACAAAATCTTAAAACCCTTGCAAGCAAGTTCAAATGTATCGATCCATCATAACGAGAATTCAAAAATAAAAGAGACAATGTATCAATACATTCACATATGTATTAATACAATGTCCGTTAGAGCCTTGAATGAAGAGAAGAACGACTATTTTCACATTTAATGAACCTTCAACATCTATAAATACAAGCTTTCTGATCATTTATGAAGGTTGGAAGACTTTTGAAACATAGTTCAAAATAGAAGAATTCGGCAAAAATCATTCAAGACCCTTTGTACTCTTCTTCTAATCCTTAAAGTCTTCTAGTGCAGTATTTTTTGAGCCCTCATTCCATTCACTAAGCACTGTACCTAGTTTGCTATTCAGCTTTTAAGAGGCATACCAGTTATATTTACATTCTACTCATTATACTTGCCTAAGTGGTTATACCTTAACCAATAAAAAAGATAGAGTGGTTGTGCTTTAACCATAAAAAGGCATTGTATTGAAATGTTATGTTTGATCCACAAAAAGTATTATATTAAACTTTGATTCAGTAGTGAATTTTAAACTCTTTAGTGAAGCTAAGGGGGAGGACATAGGCAAGGAGGCCCAACTTTTATAAAATATCTGTGTTGGTTTTTCTTTTCTTATGTAACTTCTAAATTTTACGTGCATTTTAAATTTCTCTTGTTCATTAAGAAGTCAACTGTTTTGTTTGTTTTCAAATTGAGCATTTAAATTGACAAAGGGGATTCTATCTTTTTAAGAATTGAAAAAGAATCTTCAAAATTTCAAAACAATCCAATTCACCCATTTTTTGGATTTATTCACATTGAGCTTATTGAACTAACAATTGGTATAAGAGCTAGGGCTTAATTTTGTAGGTCTAACAACCTTGAGTGATTTGAAAACAAAGCTCAACACATCAAGATGGAATCCACCTCAACTGTTCTTAGTGAAAAACACTCAACTCAAAGGCCTCAATTCTTCTCAGGAATGAGCTATCCTTATTGGAAGAAAAAAATGGAGATGTTCATTCAATTAGTTGATCTTGATGTTTGGAATGTTATCTTAGATGGTCCTTATGTTCCCATTAAGGATGTAGATGGAAAAACAATTGTAAAAACTAAGAAAGAGTGGGATGACAAAGAAAAGAAGTTAATACAAATAAAATGCAAGGCATTCAATACACTTCTTTGTTCCCTAAATGCTAGTGAATTCAATAAGTATCTATGTGTGAAACTGTTAAACAAATTTTGGGTACCTTGGAAACAACCTATAAGGGAACAAACCAAGTTAAGGAATCCAAGATAGGACTTCTCACACATGATTATGAGCTATTTAGAATGAAAGAAAATGAGACGATAAATCAAATGTATGAAAGATTCACAAACATAGTTGAAGGATAAAAGGCCTTAGGAAAAGACTTCTCAAATGCTTAATTAGTCAAAAAGATACTTTATAGTCTTCCTAAGCCATAGAGACCAAAAGTGATAGCCATAATGAGGAAGTAAGAAACTTAAATGATTTTAAACTAAAAGAGCTTATAAGATCTTTACTTACTTATGAGATGACAATAAAACATGAAAATGCTTTAAATGATGAAAAGAATGAGGATAATAAGCAGAAAAGGATAGCCCTAAAGTCTAAAATTGAAGAAAATGAGAGAAACATAAGAGATGAGAGTGAAGAAAACGAGGATATAGCCATGCTAGCTAAAAGGTTTAGTAAATTTATGAGAAATAACTATAGAGGTAGGAAACTTCCTAGAAGAGACATGCGAAAGGGGGAACATAGCAAAGACCACTTAATATGCTATGAGTGCAAAAAAATGAGACACATTGAATATGAATGCACAAATAAAAATAGTGCCTCAAAAAACTTCAAGAAGAAAGCTATAGTTGCCACTTGGAGCAATAGTGACAACTCTCAAGATGAAGAAGATGAAGTTGCCAACATTTGCTTCATGGCACTTACAAATGCCAAGGTATGCTCTACTTCTCATTATTCTAATTCATGCACCTTAGATCAAGACTCATACTCATTTGATGAACTACAAGATGCATATAATGACTTAGTATTTGAATTTGAAGAAATGACATTGAAATACAAGAACATCATATCCAAGCTTAAAGTAGAAAATGAGTTCTTAATCAAGGTAAACATAGACCTAGAAACTTAGTAAAAGACTTGAAAATTGAGAGAAATGAGCTGAAAAAAAAAAAAGAATGAGAATTTGCATGCTACCTTTTCAAAATTGACCATGAGTTAGCAAAAATTAAATGACATGTTAAAAACACAAAGAGCCTTCTTTGACAAAGAAGGAATAAGCTATGATGGTACTCAAAAGGAAACTCATCTTAAAATTTTTTTTTTTAAAGAAAATGTAAAATTTGCCTCATTCACCAAATGCATTTATTGTCATAAAAGTAGGACATTTTACCTATTCTTGCCTTTGGAGAACTACCACCTTTAGAGATAAAAAAAAATCAAAAGTATATGGGTTTTAAAGGAACAAACCTCCACATGGTAAGGTAGTAAAATTGTAGTGGATTCCAAAATGGACCAAAGACACTAACTCATATGGACCTAAGAAAATTTAGGTATTAAAGTCAAATGTTTGAATTTTATCGTTATAGAAAGAGGTCACTTGTTTAAAGTCAAGAGCACAAGAAAAAAGAAAATAGTATCTTAATAGTGGATGCTCTAGACACATGACTGGAACCAAGGAATTCTTCAAGGAATTAAGACCAAATAATGGAGGATATGTAACCTTTGGTGACAACGCAAAAGGTCACATTGAAGTTATTAGTACAATTGGTAAAAATTCCTCTTCTTAAATTGTAAATGTCCTATTTGTGAATGGCCTTAAATATAATTTGTTAAGTGTGAGTCAACTTTGTGATAAAGGTTTTAAAGTCATTTCTGAATCATTAACATGTCATGTTGTTGATGGTAAAACAAATGAAACTTTATTTGTTGGATATAGACAAGGTAATACATATGTTATTTTCTTGGATGATTTATTTTCTAACAATGTATGTTTCATGGCTAAAAAGAATGAGGATATTTGGCTATGGCATAGGAAACTAGGACATGCTAACATGAATACAATTTCAAAACTATAATCTTTAGATCTTGTGATAAGACTTCCTAAGCTAAACTTTGAAAATGATCAACTTTGTGATACTTGTGCTAAAGGCAAACATAGATCTTTTTGGACCAATTAAGATTACTAGCTTAGGTGGAAAGAATTATGGCTTAGTAATTGTGGATGATTATACTAGATTCTCTTGGGTTTTCTTTCTTAGTCGCAAGGATGAAGCTTTAAAAATTTTCACTTCTTTTTGCAAAAGAATTGAAAATAAGAAGGGATATAAAATAACAAATGTTAGGTTGTCTTTTTAATATTCTTTATCCTATCCATCTTTAATTTGGTAGTCTCCGGACAGATTCTTGAAGCAAGGTACTTTATAGGTTATTAATTACTATACAATAAAGTTTTCAAAATATTTAAAAATAATAATAACTAAAGGAAAACATATTTAATTTTTTAATATTATAAAATTTAGTATGTATATATTTAATTTTATTAATATATTTCCTATAAAAGATTAATAAATTTTTAAAAAAATTTTAATGTATTTTAAATAAAAAATTTAAAAAGTAGTAATATCGACTGAATTTTCTAACAGAATATTTTGTTAGAAAATTTTTGTTGGCAATGTTGTTTTCCAACAGAAAATTCCGTTGGAAAATCTAGCGGGTTTTAAAATTTTTTGACTCCTTAAACTTTCCAACGGATTATTTTTCATTGGAAATTTCTAATGAAAATCTGTCCGAAATTCCATTGGAAAGTCTGGCAGTAATAAATTTTTTTTTTGTGCCAAAATATTTTCTGACGGATTTCCAATGGATTATTTTTCATTGAAAATTTCCAATGAAAATCCGTCCGAAATTCTATTAGAAATTCTGGCAGCAATAAATTTTTTTGTGCAAAAAAATTTTCTGATGGATTTCCAACAGAATTTATCCATTGGAATTATTCTGTTGAAAATTCATTGAAAATACATTGCAAAAGTCAAAAAAAAATTCTATTGGAATTCCGTTAAAAATCCGTTAGAAATTTCCTGTTGAAAATTTCTAACGAAATTTTTTTCGTCGGAAAAAAACCTATTTTCTTATAGTTGCCACATCATCACCATATGTCATAATACAACACATAACGTGTTGGCTAATAGTTGATCAACTATTAATAATAAAATATATTTGATCTAAAATAAAAATAAAATGATTTAATTGAACATAATAAAAGAATAAATGCTTATTCAACATTTTTTAAAATAATTTTGATGATTTTTTGGATATTATACCTTTTTTATTTTTTATTTTTAAAAATTTAAACTCAAACTTTTTTATTTGAAAATATATAAATATGGTATTAAATTAAATATTCAAGTATAAATCTTTGGATAATTTTACTATTTCCAACATGCTTAAGATCTTGACAGATAAAGTAGTCGAGACGTACGACATCTTGTCAATAGGTCAAGAATGACATTCAAAATGCCGAATTTATAAAATTTTATTATAGGAAATTGTCTAACAAAAGCTAATTTAGAAACATGAAAATGAGAGGAAAAATTCAAATATGTTATTCTTTTATTACCTTTTGAGATTAATGTTTCTTTTATCCTCTGAGTAGTTATAAAAGAGAAAAAAAAAAGGTGATATGTATACATATAAGTGTCCCTTGCTAACATATCCAAGGATAGCTTTGAATAATAGCACAAGGAACCTCTGTATGTGCAAAAATAAATTTGTTATTCTGCCTAACACAAAAATGCAAAATCCCTTGCATTTTCTGGACAATGCTTCAAGTTGACTAGAAAGTCCCCACTAGAGCAAACAAATTTGTTATTTTGCTACAAAATATAACAAGTCATCACTTCTTTAAATTAGCTTTATCACCTCAATATTCCCAATCTTTGATTTTATACCCGGGTCTTTTGACTTTTTTATTCTATGAATTTCTTTCCCTTGTGGATGAAGACGACGGATTGATTTTGCTGCTTTCGTCTTATGTGGCAAGTACGTCATTGTCTCAATCATTCTTACGTTATAAAACAAGTATTTGGGAAGGATACGCAAATATAAAAAGATTCTTTTTACGAGTTTTTAGAGATGGTATAAGGTTAAAACTCAAAACTTAATATTTAAAATTTAAAAAGAATTATTTGCTAATTAATTTCTTGATCTCAACTGTTTTCAATTTAAAGAAAAGGTAATACAGAGGAAAATATGACATTAACAGATAAATAAAAATTAACCAGAGTTGTCAATGGATAATGTATTTGTTGTTTTTTAGGTTTCCTAATACAAATCTTATTGTTGCTTTTTAGGTATCATAACTCAAACTTTATTATTTAATAGGTACTGTCCCAATCCTATAAATACTCGATTAATTTTTTGAGTTACTATTAAAACGTGTATTTGAATATACTAGGCACTACTTGTTCAGTCCTCATACCTGTTAATTACTCATTTAAAATAAATTCAAAATAATTTATATATTATCAATGAAAATTACATTAATAAATTAAAATTAGTTTATGAAAACTAAATTAAAAATTAAAATTATATTTAGAACAATTAATGAATTTTATTAAGTATTACATTATTTATAAAGAATTTCTAAATAATATATATAAAACCAAATTTTAATATTAAAAATCATTATTTATAAATTAGGTTTGAATAGTGGGTACCTAAGATCACTACTCGAATTCTACTTGAACTCTATCATAGGATAATTTAATCTTACTTAATTAAGTTAGATAATGTAGACTACCTGATTAGAAAGTATATATTAACATTCTAAAACTAGCATTACCCCGCATATGCGGTGATTATATGAAAAACTTGTCATTTTCTTTTGTCCCTTGAATTATTTAAAGTGTGAATAATTTATTAATTTTTATATTCAACGTGAAAAAGTAAAAGGCCGTGTTTTGTTGTTGAGGAAGAGTCACAACCGAAGCTTGAAAAAGAATAAGAATTATTGATAAACCGACAATCACGGAACCTTACGGAGCCATTGAAAGCGCGTAAGTAGTTGGAAATCAACGGAATATAATGCCTTTTGGCCTTTTAAACAAATATAAATTATCAAGTGCCGTAAACATGGAGACACTAACAAATTCTTTTTACTATTTAATATTGAAATACTAGGAGTATTTTAATTAATATCTTTGATGTTTGCCGACAATGCCAACCATGCTCTCCCTAACCGTCCCCATCCACACGCATTTTCACCACAAAATGTACTTGAAAATCAGAACTGAAAACGGAACACCCACTCCTTCCTCCGTGTGGAAACCGTCCAAAAATAAAATCTTTTATAAAATAGCAATAATTATTGTCTATAAACCCAAGTCTATCCGTACTGTTATCCCTTAAAAAATGATAAAATATTAAAAAATTGAATTATTTATAAAAATATAAATAAATTTTTAATTTTTTATTACATTTAAATTTTTATATTTTTAATTAAATATGTTTTCATAACTAATTATTGACTAATTACAAATATTATTTACTATTTCATATCATATGGTACTTATGGTACCGGTGTAACATATTAATATATTATAATAAATAGTGATATATTTATATAATGTGATGATATTATTATATGATATTTTCACTTTTTAAATCAATGTCACATAGATATAAAATGATCAATTATTTTATATGTCTTGTTAAATTATCCAAATTATTATTATTTTACCAATACTTATAATCTTGTGTGGTCTTTTAAGATATTGTATAGTATAAATTGCCACGTTATTATATTTTTAAAAACTTAATGAGCGTATCAAAATAAGTGTTTGTTTAGTCTGATTTTTTTTCAGCTTATTTATTTTTTAAAAGTAAAAGTCAGATTAAACAAAAATTTTTGAAAAACTCTTCAAAAAAGGAAACTTTTTTTTTAAAAAATAAAATTAAAAAAAAAGAACTTAAAGAAAAGCTCTAGTAAGGTTCTTCTCTTTTTTCAAAAACATAAAAGAATTTTTATTTTTATTTTAAAAATATCATCATCCGTTAAAAATAATCACAATATTATCCTTTCAAAAAAAATCTTTAATAATAATTTTAATTAAAATTAAAACTTATAAAAATAAATTTATCAAATAACTTTACTTTAATTTTAAAAATTATTATTTTTATAAAAGTTTTATAATAACTTTTAAGTTAAAAAAAATCAGACCAAATAGATATTAAATATTTAATATTTAAAATTGACATGTGATGTAATTATTTCAAACACTTGATTACATAACACGATTTGAATGGAAAAATTAGATGCTAATTTGTAGCAACGGTCTGATTAAGAAAGGGGGGACATGTGCTGCCTTGACCCAAGTGTGAACGAGGCAAAAGGAAAGTTTATCCAAATTAAAATAACACGTGTCAATGTTTGACTGGCTGAAAGACTTTGACTTAACCGCTATTTCCGTAACTGGGTTGGAAAAATTGGAATCTTGATGAACCAACCAAGTTCCAGGTGGGCAACCGCAAAAACTATAATTCCAAATGTCTAACTCCGACTTCAAGCTGGGTAGTTCCCACGTGTTTACTAATAATTGGTTTGTCACAATTGTTACTCATTTCAAGGCGTGACAGACACTGTTAGTGTGCCCCTCCTCTACAACTTTGTGCCGAGTTAATGAGAGGTTACGCGGGAGAGCCTATTTCGTCAGCAAAGGCGAAGTAAACGACTTTTTAGATTTTGCCTCTATAAATAAAGCATACAAATTAGTAGTAGTTTTCATTTCTTTGCCTTTGTTTGTTCTTTCTTGTTAAAACTCTTTAGCTCTTTTTCTTTGAAAGATTCTTGGACTTGGACTTTACAATAAGGAAAAAAAAAAACTTTTGGTGTGTTGCTTGCAACTTTCTTGGATATAGTCTATCTGGTGAGTTATTTTGCGTTTCTTTCTGGTGAATTCTGTGTTCTTGCTTGGCTTCTCGAATTTTTGGAAGGTTTCTTTAAAATGGGTTTTTGATTTTTGAGTTTTTGTTACATGCATGCTGCTGATTGTATAAATCTCGTTTTTATGAAGATATTTAAAGATTTGGAATTGATTTAAGTGTGATCTTTTCGAGAGGCTTTGTTTTTTGTAGCTTATATTTACTTTTTGTTTTCTGGTGAGTTTTGTTTCTTTCTTGCTGAATTCTGTATTTTTTTGCGGGTTGAATTGTTTTCTGTCTTTAATTTTTAAAGGCTTTCCTCAAATTGGTTCTTTGGTTTTTGTGATTTTGTTACGTTCATGGTGCTGATTGTCTAAGGGTGATCGGAAATAACTCCTTTTCTGAATAAATATGAAGATTTGGATTTGATAAAAGTATAACCTTTTTGAGAGGCTTGGATCCTTATTCCTTCTACTTATTTAATTTTTTCTGCTGAGTTCTGTTCTGTTCTGTTCTTTCTGGGTAATCTGTGTTTTTTCCTGGTTGAATTGTTTGTTTTCTTTTCGCAAAATAGAACTGTTTGATATCTCAATTTAATGAAGGTTTCTCTCAAAGGTGTTATCTTTTCTGGAATCTTTAATTACAGGTAAAGGTTTAGCAATCTTGAGTTCTAGCAACTGATACACAAATGGCTATAAAGAAAAACGGGTTCATTCCAAGTTCTGCACCAGAAGAACTGAAGAAAGTTTTGACAGCAGTGGCATCCGAATGGGGAGATATGATAGAAGATATGGAAGAATTTCATGTGATTCCTTTGAAGGGGGCTATGACTAACGAGGTTTTTCAGATAAACTGGCCAACAAAGCATGGTGATCTTCATCAGAAAGTGTTGGTCCGGGTTTATGGTGAGGGTGTGGAAGTGTTCTTCGATAGGGATGATGAGATTAGGACCTTTGAGTGCATGTCAAAGCACGGTCAGGGACCTAGGCTTCTTGGGCGGTTTGCAGATGGAAGGATTGAGGAGTTCATTCATGCCAGGGTATGCGAAATTTTCTGAAAACTTAATTTTTTTTATCTTTATGATATTTTTGCAATACCTAGTCTTGTAGAACATTTTCTTTGTTATAATAAAGATTAGAATAACCAAATTTTAGTTACAGTTTCTATATCACAAGTTCATATTTTCTTTTCTTGATTATCTTCAAAAGTTGGCATTGTTCTAGAAGCACTAGAAGAGGACTAGCTTAGAAAACTGCCTGATTTGTTGGGGAGTTATCCTTCGTTTCTTGTCATGACTATGAACATAATCAAAGAAGTGCCTATAGAAGAGGATTTAACTGGCTTAACCCATAATTTCTTTTTGGACCCCCTAGTGCTTACTTAATTGTAGTCCTGTCTGCTTCGTCTTCAATCTCTAAATGATCTGCAATTTTTTGTGATATCTACTATAATTTGTGTAATTTTTTAATCAAAAATGGCTATGATAATCTATTTTAAGAGGCAACTACTACTAGATTCAAGTATTGAATTACATGGGGTGCTTTTGCTTTAAGGCTTTTCAAGCTAAGGCTTTTAGAACATAAGGCCAAGAACCAAATGTTATTATCTTAGTTACATATGCTTCCACCTTCACTTAACATAACCTTTTATTGGCTTTACCAGACACTCTCTGCTGCTGACCTCCGTGACCCTGAAATATCTGCTCTTGTAGCAGCTAAATTGAGAGAGTTCCACAATCTTCACATGCCTGGTCCAAAAGATGTACTTCTCTGGGAGAGATTGAGGTACTAATATGCATATCTGATGTTAGTACTTTTATTATTATTTTTTTCAGTTGAAGTAATTGATCTGATTTTTCTTTTTCCCAGGACATGGCTTAGTCAGGCAAAGAAATTGTGTTCCCCAGAAGATGCAAAAGAATTTGGCTTGGACATTCTAGGAGAGGAAATCAGCATGCTAGAGAAAGAGTTAACACAGGGCTCTCAAGATATTGGGTTTTGTCACAATGATTTGCAATATGGTAACATAATGATGGATGAAGAGACAAGAGCAATTACCCTAATCGTAAGTTTTCTGTTCAGTTGTGATTACTTTCAAATATGGCTTATGTACAATTGTTTCAGTTCTAGAGGTTACTCAAGCATTTTTTTTTATCAACTTTCCTGATGATTCTTTATTTTGGCCTGTGAAAGGGAAGACTACTAAATGTGCGTATGAGTTGAAGTTATAACTACCGCCTTTGCCCTCTAAATAATTAGTTAAATGTGTGTTTACAACTATTTGTCCAATCAACATATTAGAAAATTGTACTACTCAACCAAAATTCTTGCATTGTTAAGTTAGTAGTCTGCATTTCAACATCTGGATCTCATCTTTTGTAATCATCTGGCAGAAAGCAGTAATAAGAATAGACAACTTCTTAGTAATGTATGTGCATTCTTATGGCAATTTTTTGCTTGATTTCATGGCATAATTTTTCATCTGTGGACTGATCATAGATTATACTAGTGTCAGCAAAGTTGGGATTAGTCAATTGAGCTGTTATCTGCTTCGTTAACTTAATTTTTTACACTTAATGAAGTATTATTATTATTATTATTATACAAAATAACAAGTTAATATATATATCTTAAAATCTTGTTTATTCCTAGATTTTTGTAAACTCAAATTGCAGATGAGGTCTGTATGGTGACAGCATTTATAAGAAATTGCAGCTGAAGCTTCAACTGCACTGAATATATGAAACAAAAAGAAATGCAAAAGATGAGAAGCCAAGGGACTGGGTCAGCCTATTTCCTGAGGTTCCTATTTATCTCTTAATAAGCCTATTTAATGCACTGAGGCTTTGACTTGAGTACGTGATGATATTTAATGGGCTATGTTTTGTTTGCTTGACTTTACTTATCTTCTACAGACCCCAAATTGGTTATCTATTTTCTGAAATTATGAATGCTGGCTGGGAAATCATTGTTTGATGAGTTATGCATATTTTCCTGTGATTTGTCTGTTTTTTACCTAATTTTCTGATTCTTTTCTCTTGCATTGCTTGTGATGGTCTTTGGTGCAAATATTTACATCATTTTAGCTTACATTTGTGTCTCACTTCCATACTGCAATTAAAAATGGCACTTCCAAGATAGATAAATGAAATTACATGCTGATTATGCATGTTTTGAGGAATCATTTGTTCCCTTTGTACAGGACTATGAGTATGCAAGTTACAATCCTGTTGCTTATGATCTTGCAAATCACTTCTGTGAGATGGCAGCAAATTATCATTCTGAGACACCCCATATTTTGGACTACAGCATATACCCTGGTGAGTAAATGTTTGCAATTTAGAAGCATCCCATGTTCAATGGCTTCAAAACTGCCCTGCATTTTTGGGTCTAATCATACCTGTTCTTTTTGCATTTGGACAACAGATCTGGAGGAGCGCCAAAGATTCATCAGTGCATATCTCACCTCTTCAGGTTAGTTATTGTTCTCGTAATACTGTATAGAAAATTATTTAATGAATGTCAATAAAAAAAGAGAAATGTTGTAGAATCAATCAGATTTAGTTTTCTTGTCAGACTAACATTCTGACTGCTGAGAAGAGGTGGGAATATATCTAAGCCTTTACCAGTATGAAGGTACTTCTGAGTTATGTCTTGAAAAATTATATGTTGTAATTGGTTTTTACGTACTTGTTTTGCTCGATTGCATGCAGGTAATGAACCTGGTGAAGCTGAAGTGGCGCAGCTACTTAATGATGCAGAGAAGTACACTCTTGCTAATCATCTGTTTTGGGGCTTATGGGGAATTATCTCGGTATGGTGTTTCTGCAGCATCTTTCGTAGCTTTTCCATTTGCTTCCCAGGGAGAGAGTGGACTAATTCTGTGGTTGGTGTATACAGGGTCATGTAAACAAGATAGACTTTGACTACATGGAGTATGCAAGGCAGAGGTTTCAGCAGTACTGGTTAAGAAAGCCCTTGCTCTTAGGTTCCTGACTCTTTGAGGCATTGTCCACGTTGACAAAAAACACTGTAGCATTGAGTGCAGCTAAAGATTCGCAAAGGTTAATGTACTAAAACTGTAGCCTGTTGATGGTGCTGATAAAATTCAGTGAAAAGCATTAGTAAATATAACATAAAAGCGTTGAGGATGGCTTGGGATTTGCATCCACGCGTGAAATAGTAAGGCTTTTTTTCCTATAGAGAAAGCAAAAACTTGTGGTTTTGATAGATTAATATTTCAAATATGTACACTCCAAGGGCTTGCTTGTTACATTAGCATTTAAACTCTTTAAGGATTATTAATTTTATGATTCAAGTTCTTAAGAATTGAAACTTCTCAAAATCATAGATGAATATTTTTTGAATTTGACTTATAATATTCGTATAGTATGCAAACCCAAAGAAAGAATTTGAATGTGATTCTCTGTCTAAAGGAACATCTTCTGTTGCTAGGAACATAAAAGGAAGGAGTATGAACAGTTTGTATCAGGCATTGGGGATAACCTGGAAAAAAAATATAGGCAAAAAAGCTGCTGCATTGGCCTTTTTCTTGAGTGTATCACTTGAATCCATTACAGAATGCATTAAGAATAAATGCTTTCTCAGTAAGAGAGGAAACCTAAATCAAAGATTCCTCATTTTCTCCATTGCATTACTTAAGATGTAGTTCCCTTCACAGTACCCATTCCGAACTAAAGCACATATGGGACAGAGTTATAACATAAAACAAACTGCTTGTCCATGAACACACTTACAAAATAAATAACCAAAAAAATGTATGTAATGGCATAATGCAGCAGCTAAAGGCACCAAGAGATTCATTGGAACAATTTTGGCTCAATTACTTCACAGGGAGCTATATTTTTTATTCCGGAGAGGAGGCTAACATGGAACGAAGAGTGTCAGTGATGGAGTCTATTATCACATGAGACTTGCTAGTAGCTGCTAACTTTAGGTGTTTAGGTGCTTCAGCCCTATCAAAGTAGAAACCACCAGATACCAACTTCTCTTTAGGCTGTAAAGCCAACCATATAACTGTGTCCGCACCCTCTTCACTAGTTCTGAAATTTCCCGAAAACCTGCAGTACATTTATTGTGGGGAAAAGGACAACAAATGAAAGAGCTAAGTAGTCATTGTTATGAATTGGACAAAGAAGAGTAAAACTTTTTTAACTGCTGCTTGAAAGAGGAAATGACTCACCTTTTGTTAAAACCAGGTAAACTCTTAGCTACTCCAGGTGTCTCAGCCCAACCTGGGTGCATTGAGTAGAACCCAATCCCTTTGTTCTTGTACATGTCAGGCCACTTTTCTGTTAGCGCCACCTAATAAACAATAGCAACTAGCCTTCAACATTCCTTCAGTGTCAAACTATAAATGCCCAACTTGGGAAGTGAAACACAAAAAACAAATTTGGGGCATTCTCAAGACTATCCCTTGGGAGATGAGTAGATCAATTTTGAGAGATAAGTTACTCAGGACAAGGTAATATGTACTTTACAGAACAGATTCTGAATTGACTTTCATTTACAATACCCACATAAGAAATCTATTTCCTGAATGTGTATCTTTATCAGGTCGACAATCCAAAAAACAACCAAATTAGTTAGCTTTTATCCAAAAGAGTCCGCTAGATTTATCCATATGTTTCGAAATGCAGTAAAAAACATGGTTCAGCAGCTTTACCAACGACTAAACCGATTCTTATTGCATTAATGTTAAGTAAATAAAAATCATACATCACATTGACATTTACACCAAAATAGATAACAAATGCCTTCATTGGACATCCATGAAAAGTCCAAGACCTACTATGTGCATATATTTAAGCAGCAGATTGAATGTAAAAATTAGATAAGTTAGAATGCTTACCTGGTATGCAATCTATTATCTTGTTTTCCTAGTTTTTTGCTTGATTTAAGGACTGACCATTTAATTTAGTTGACTTACTGACAATATATTACCAATAAGAATATAATATGTAAAATATCAATCAGGAAAAAAGAACAATAAATTTCTTAACAAATCCCTGCAGTGAAAAAGCTATCAACTTAACTGACCTGAACTCGCTTGTTTCTAGCGTATTGCTCTAACCCATCAAAATTTCCATCACTAGACTGCAGTTTCACAATCAAAGGGGAGTTTCATAAGCATTCACTCATTGAACTAATGCAGTATCAAGAGCTTTACAAAGGGGTAGAGAAGGAGCAAAAAAAAAACCATCTGCAGATCACTTGTCAAGGGAGCAGTATACATTCCACCAGAGGAAACTGTGATGACTCGAGCATCAGGTGCAGCTTTCTCCAGCAAAGGCAACATTAATTCCGTTGTGGCATAATTGCCCAATACATTTACAGCAAAGTTCAACTCAAATCTGGAGGCACAGGAGAATTAGAAAGAAGGGGAATCATGTATTTGTTTCTTTTTCTTCAGTTTTTGCAAAGGAATGGAAGACATATGATGCATCATATAAGTTCTACAGTTATCAAGTGACAAACATACCCTTCAGATGTGGTGACTCGTTTTTGCTCTAGCACTCCAGCATTGTTGACCTAAAGGCAATAAATCATATCATAATAAAAAAAAAATTCATCAGCTTTACATGATACAGCAATAGCTGTGCAGAATTGCAGGCTATACCTAAAAGGATGATATCTCATTATAAATTGGAACAGGAAACAAAAAGATACCTGTCTATAAGAAGTTTTCAATTAAACAAGGACAAGTATGCACATCTCAAGGAATGGTAAACAAATTTGTACACATCAGAAGATGGTAGTAGTTATTTAGAACTTAAACCATGTCGTTATGTCCCAGTAGGCTGTAAAGTAATTACTATTTCTTGGAGCAACTTAACTTATAATAAGCAAAGAAGAAGAACTTACAAGAACATGAACTGGAACATCCTTTGAAGAGAATCTGGATGCAAATGACTTGATCTCACTGATGGATGAAAGATCGCAAATCTGCAATCTAAATTTAATAAGCTATTTAAGATTGAAACATGTGAAGAAATTTTTAGATCAATTATCAACCACAAATCTGTAAATCTGTGAGGGCTTAACCTACCAAAATTCAAAAGAAATAAGCTCTTCAGAGCCAATAACTAAAACCAACAGATAAGCAAGGGAAGCATGATAAGTACCTCCAAATGAACATTTTGATTGCCTGTTGAAGACTGAATTTTTGAAAGAGCAGCTTCTCCCCTCTCCTTGTTACGGCACACCAAATAGACAGTTCCCCCACTGGGTAAAATATCACAATAGCATGAACAAAAAAAGAGAAAGAGGAATGCATTCCATCCAAAATAACCAAACAATCAGAAAACGTAAGAAAATGATCAACACCGTGATGCAAGACCCTCGGCAGTTGCAAAGCCAATGCCAGAATTTGCTCCTGTGACTATGCAGTTCTTCCCCTCTATCCGCATTTGCATATCTTCTGGTTGGAATTTCTTGGAGTGCTCCCTGAAAATCAAAGAAATCTTAAAATATTTATACAGGGATGACAAGAGATAATTTCCTAGCATTTAAGCTTTGCTGAACACAATATTGGATTCTATTGAACACTACTAAAAACCAATATCACTCAAGAAGTAGAGAAGATGCATGCCGATAAGACACATAACTGCCAAACTCATAAAAATCAAAGATTGACCTTTGATTATGTCAGTTAAACAGCAGTGATTATTGCAAAAGGGTTAAAGGAAGCAAATTCTCAAGTGTCATACATAATTCTGATCTCCAAGCTCCTTAACATATTACCACTCAGAAAAGTGCCAGCTTTATCCAATCTATATTGATATTCAATTGTCAATTGAAAGACTCAAAACCCAGTTCTTAACTTCAATTAATTATTTCATAAGAAAACCCCAATAATTTCATCAGCGAGAAAGGTAAAAGTAAAGCATATTTTGACCCATATACCATTAGCTTTCCCTCTATCAGCTAAATTCCTCATTATGACTCCAAGTATAAAAGCACAATTATAGCTATATAAGAAGTATAAACTTTTGCAGGAATGAACAATAAGAAGCTTACAAGAATCCATTTCTGGTGAAATTCAAGTACCCGTAAACTCCAAATACAGATGCTCTCCACGTCTGTGAAAACAGTGCAATAAAAAGTAATCATAACAAAAGCCCAAAAGAAAAAGAAAGAAGAGAAATAGAAATTGCAAAAAAGGGAAAAAGAATTACCTTGAGAAAGAACATGGTTAGTGCTCTAATGGATAGGTGAATTTCAATGTGCAATGTTGCATTTTTCATATGTTTATTCTTAGCTGTACCCTACTGTTCCTCGTCAAGCCGGGGTTCGCTTGAACATCAGATTATCGGGAGAGAAGATTTGGCTCAAGCCAACCTGTCATTAAAAGGATAAAAAAACAAAAAGTAGCGTGAGCTTGCACTAACGTCTATAGGGGATGTAGAAAACATGTCGTGTTGTGTGGTCTGGTGATGTGCCACGTGGCTAATGATATTGCCACTAGTTCCTGCTTTCTTGGAAGTTGATACGGGTCTTGTCTTGCGCGCCCAACCAACGCCATATCATTTCTTTGGAAAATTCAACGGTGTCCGCCGTACTTTTCACAGGGTTTCGTACAAAACGTAAATCCAAAGTACAAGGCAGCCCAGTTCTGCAATGCTTTGAAAACTATTGGCTGTTAAAAAAAAAAAAAACTATTGCTAAACTGTTACAGTGACAGTTTTGACATTTGAATCATGGGATCATATAGTTGAAATCGGTGAGGAGTCCTTTCGTGAAGAGGAGATGGGTAGTCTTGTAATAAAAAAAGTGAGATGGCTTGGAAGCGTTAAACATGAAGTGTCATGTGATGATGGTTAAATGTAGAATATAGGGAAATGACGGAATAAGGTATAGAACAAGGTAGAAGGGTGATTAAATGAATGGATTGGGTAATTTAGTTCATCATATCTACAAATTAAATATATTAAATATTTTTAAAAAATTAATTAAAATTAATTACACATAAAGAAAGATTGTATTGATTAAATATACAATTGATTCGGTCCACTCGATTTTGAATCAATTAATCAAAATTTTATGTTTTTTTTACAAATTACAATATTAAAATTTATAAATTTTATCTATAATTATAAAATATATAAATAATTTAAATATAAAAAAATATATTTATTCCTTTATTCACATAATTATTAAGTGTAATCATATAAGTAAAATTTATTATAAGGTATAATAATATTTATTTATAAAATTAAATATATGTATATATATAATAGATTACTTTATTATACATATAAAATTGATGATATAACTTATATGTTATAATATTTTAATATTTATATCAAAGTTTGTATAAATAATAATTAATAGTAAATAATATGTTATAAAAATTAAGGTGATAACTAATAAAGTTATTAAGTGTAATTATATAAATGAAGCCTATTGTAAATTATAGGAATGCTTATCTATAAATTAAATATATGTATATATATAATATATTACTTTATTATATATATACATATATATGAAATTAATGACATAACTGTCGTAACGTGCGGGTTCGAGAATCCGACCGCCAGACGTGATGTGAAAATTCTAAAAAATTTAAAATTAAGAGTCGCCACCAATCTTTTTTACTAGGTGCGATTGGCCACCTATTGACTCGGTTCTAATTGATGAAGCTTTAAATTAATTTTAAGCCCACCGAAAAGAATGTTAAACTGGTCTACGTTTTTCTAGATCTAAGTTCGGGAGTACGGTTACGCTTGAGGAAGGATTAGTAACCCCGGGACGCCAGTTCCATGAACGGTACCATTTTTTATATTATCCTATTAGGTTTTGATTTTTAAGTTTACTATATTTCCTTAGTTATTGTTCTCTTGTTTTATTTCATATTTAACCTAAAATGGAATGCAAATATGAGGAAAGATAAGATGCATGGCGTGAGATAAAAATGTCGGACGAATGATTTTTTATTGAGGACGCTTTCCCGAATCCGCCCATCATACTAGTGGGATTCGGGGTGTTCTATCACCTAGGGAATTATCCGAGAAACTCGCATTTGCTGTCAAACCCTGTTCTATAAAATAATTACGACGTCATTTACATGCTCAATAGAATGTTTGCATGTTTAGGAAGTTCGAGGAATCGTTAAAAGACGATATTGTCCCTAATGGTACCATTAAGTCGATTAAGCCTCGAACTAGTTCAAATAAGAATTTTGAGGTGAAATTAAGAGTTTCACAGTTCAGGGATGACTCAAAATGGTAATTCAGAGTTCGAGGATCAATTTAGAGTCAAACCGAAATTTTCACTATCTAGGGGCAAAATAGTCATTTGCCACTTGGGAACAAAATGAAAATTTTGAGAAAAGATTTTTTTGACCCCATTTAACTTATTGGAGTATGATTTGAGTATTGGAGTATAATTTGAGGGTTTGGCAGTGAAAAAGTTTAATTTCGATGATTTCGGAGTGTAGGAGCAAAATCGTAATTTTTCCATCAGTGGATAAAATTTGAGATTTTGAGAGAATTTAGATCACATTTGACAAATTGGAGAATGGTATGAGTATAAGGGATGAAAAATATGTCTATGAGCAATTTTTCAATTTTTGGGACAAAAATGTAATTTTGCCACCTCGAGGGCAAAACGGTAATTTTGCACCCCCAGAGCATTTTTCCAGCACAAGGTCTTCACCCATCATTATTTTTGACCCTTCAATAAAGTGTGGTGGAGAGAGAAAGCTTAATAGTTAAGAAATGACACATGGACCAATAATAAGGTGACGTGTGTCAAGTTTATATTCATTATTTATTTAACTTTAAAATAAACATAAAATCAGCCAATTTTCTTTCACATGGCCGGCCAAACAAAGAAAAGGAAGAACAAAAGAAGGAAAGGAAAAAAAACAAGAAACCTAGGTGGGAAAATTAAAGGAAAATTGGTGGATTTCAAGGAATCAAGCAATCAAAGGTAAAATTTCTTGATTTTGACTTGTGATCTACCTTGCCCATGCTTTTCTCCTTATTTTCCATGGTTATATTTCATGTTTTCATAGTGAATTCATGGCTGCCCAAATGGGTATGGAGAGAGAATGAAGTTAGATTAATTTGATTTTAAGTTATGTTAGTGTTTTTAGTTAGTTTAGCACATTTAGAAACAAAATAACAAGAAAAGAATTCATTTTCCTCCATTACCATTATTGGCCGAATTTTTTAGGGGAATATTGGCTGCTGATCTTGATGTTTATTTGAGGAATTATGATGAATAATGATGAATTATGAGCCTAGAAAAATAATGGGAATTTTCGAAGCAAAAATATTAATTTTTACCCACTAGGGGTATTTTCATAATTTGCTATCGAGACTGATAATTTGCACCACACTGAGGAACATTAAGTCAATTTGGGTGCAATTGAGGTATAGAAATTGAAAAAAATTAATTTGAAGTTTAAACGGACGCGTATATGGATTTATCGGGTAAAAGATCGAAATAGTCTAACATCTCTTTTAGGTAAAATTTAGACATTTTGCACTCCATATTATGCATTAGTAGTATAAATTAGTTTATTTTGGTTTAGTACCAAAGTAGTAAACTTCTTAATTGTGCAATTTGTCAAGGTGGCGAATCCTTTGACAAGGGCAAAGAAATCGCACCCGAGGAGTAATAGTTGGAGTACCCGAATTTAGTTTTCGGAAACTGTGAGTAAACTTATTATCGTCTTAATTATCTAGAGTAGTTTTATACAATTGTGTGATTTTATGGAAAATGAGTTTAAATGGTAAATTGCTATGTTTTAAGAGAAATTGTGATTCTATAAAATGATTTTATAAATTTTCTGAAAAATTGAATACTGGTTTTGAAAATAGAACAATTGGAGACTGCCTGCTTGTGTTATAAATTTATGGTTTTAAATTGAATGGCTTATGACAATAAATGAGTATGAATGGCTAAACTGATTTTGGTGTTAGAATTATTTGTACTGTGTATTTAGCCTTGAGAGGCTAGGTTGCGATAAATTGCCATGTCATGTAAAAAAAGATTTTATAAATCAAGTGGTAGATAAAAGATTAGCTACTGCAGTGGTGGGGGGTTCCGTGGGTCAGCCTATTAGAGGGGCACGGTAAACTCCTTTATATTCTCACCTCAGTCTTAGAGGCGCGTAGGGTATCTCCTGAGGTGGGCTTTTTGAGTGCACTTCACGTGGACCACCGCGTGAGAGTGAGACTCAGCCAATGCCAAGGAACGGCTATGTTTCAAAATAAAAATATGATTTATGCGAAATATGAATTTTTAACAGCCTTGACGGACTCGGTTGGATACCCCTGGTCCAGGTGTCCTCGAGTACAGGATTTGACATGAGCCAAGTTTTGAGTAATTCACGAGCCATATTGATTATTTGGTTGAAATGAATATTCGTGATGTAAAAAATTTGCTGAAGTTAATTATTTTTAATTGTCTCAATTTTCTTGCTTTTAGATAGTTTAGATGATGTCTGTTTACTCACTGAGATTTTATAATCTCACCACCCTCAATTCCCCACATTTCAGGTTCGGGATAGCCGATAGATGGCCGATTGCATCAAGGACTTCAGTCAGCCTTGCATTGTCAAAATTATAAGTTCACAGACTCGCATCTTATTGGTTAGTTTGGGGCTCACGTGTCATTGTAAAAGTAATTTTATACTTTCGTTATCTGATTTAAAATATGTATGAACATATTTATCTTTTATACCATGTTTTTGGCGAGTTTCGATGTTTTTGAGGAAAAATGACAAAAATACCCCTGTGAGCCAGAAAATAATATTTTATTATTTTGATTTGGAAACGACTTATGATTTCTTGAAATGCGAGATTTAATAACTATCGCTAACCGGGGAGATGCAAAAGCTGATGCTAAGCCTTACGGGGTTTCGATCGGTATTCGAGGTAATTAGTGCCTATCGAGACGTCACGGCGGTTGTCACGGGTCCGATGGGAGTTTCGGGTCGTGACAATTTAGTTGGTATCAGAGCATGGTTTAAAGATCAGAGATTTTGATTTTAAAGCTTTGGATTTTAAAGTTTTTTATTTTAAAGTTGTTTTAAGAAATCCACATTGACACTGCATGGCCCGAGTTCAGGTAAGTTAGGTTTGATAGAATAGAATACGTGCATCTGCATATAGAATTTGGAGTTGTTTAGACTTGTTTTGTTTCTTCTTATAGATCTTATGGGAGCTATAGGAACTCCTGTTTCCAGTAATCCACTTCCTTGTTAATGTCATGCAGAGGTCATAAGTAGGGTCGTTGTTCGGGTTTAAGATGCCACTTGTGACACGAGCCAGTATTGGAGAGATCTTAAAATGGATGCTCCTAATGAAAGATTAATGAAATGATATATCCCTTCGATTATGGATGGAGAAATTTAGAATTGGACAAATAGGCCGTGATAATTTATTCATTTGGTGGAGTGTACAAATTAAGCATTGAGGTAAGAGTAAATTCATACATATGTGCATGAAGATAAGAACACTATGTTAATTGAGCGTGTTATACCCATATAAAAGTGGTGCTGATTTCAATTAAACGATTGTGAGATTTAAAAATTGATTGGATCTATTATAGTTCATAGATATAAGCACGTGAACTAACTCGAGAGTGAGTACTAATGATTACTATAATTGATGTGTGGTCATGAAGTAAGAAGTTAGTAAACAAATTTGCTCTAAGGATGAGCTTGAACTTTGTTATGCATAGTAAGGATGAGCCAAGGGATTAAAAGACTATATGTGAAATTGGTAGCTTGAGGTTAAATGACTTGGAAATGTCGAATTTAGTCTAAGTGCCATATGAAGTTCTATAATTGAGATTGATATACGAATTACTTGAAAGATCAATTTAAAAGTTTATTCGGTTCAAAGTGTAGCTTATAATATGAATGATCAGTCTTAAAGGTGATCTCCCCAGAGCAAGGAATTTAGAAAATGTTGATGTTTGGATATACTCTAAGAAAGAGAACTTCTGCGTCCTAAGTTTAGAACAACTTTGATCTTATGATTGCAAAGGCAAGGTGTAATAACTAAGTAAATTATTCACTTAATAAATGTGATTGATTATTGATGAATAAAGTCAAGATCTTGATGTTTAGTGGTATACAATTTGATAATTATGTATTTAAGGGTTATTTGGAGACAATTTCTTCATCAAATTTGCACTAAATGCTATGGTAAAGGCATATCAATGTTAATATGAAAATGTATCTAGGAATGATCTTAACATATCACCAAAGAAGAATTAAACATGTTGAAGTTAGTGTTCTAATAGTGTGCATATGATAGAAAGCTAGTTTGTAAGTTGTAGTTGTCACGACCCAATTTCTCGGGCCATGACCGGCGCATGAGCTCAATGAGCATAGCTCACTAAGCCCAAGCAAGCCTATCCATTTACCTTTGCTTAACAAATTTATCATATCATGCATACACACACACCTTTTCCCGGGTGTGAACATAGCCAAAACACAATGGCATTATCGATAGTAATATACATGCACTATACCAGTCATGTATTTAGCAATTTACATTGCATACACATATTCACATTGTTAGATTGTATTCACAATACAAAAGGAACCATGACTTTCAGCGGAGACATTTATAATAAAAGGGATTACTATCGAATGCCAGACACATACTCAAGAGATGCACTACGGGGACTCCTCGATCTAGGGTCCAACAGTCACCTAATCTGAAAACATGAATTTTTATAAAACATGAGTACAATACTCAGTGAGTGAACAATAAGGGAATAGGCATAACATAAGGAATGTTTATCGAAATCATGATGCATTCATTTTCTCAAAACCATGCAATTGTTTTAGCTCCTTTAAACCCCTCATGTAAACCCCACATGAGTAAATCACTTTACAAAAATCCATGCTCAACTATGGTACCAAAGAAATGGGAAATATAGCAAAAACCCACAAGTTAGCAAAATGGACAGAAAGTTTCTTGCTATAGCGAACTTCATTCTTGCTGCAGCAAGAATCAGAACATCAAGGAAAAAGTCTCATTTTTCCCTTAAAACAAGTCATCCTGCTAAAATAACAATAGCAACATGTAACACATGTAAACTTCCAAATTTTAACAAAACAAATGCTTACATATTTGCATTTACAACCATATACCCATCATCAACATGCACACCATCCCATCATCATGCACATCATCCCATCATCATCATCTCATATGCAACGGCTTATGCTATTGTCACTAGGGGGTGGGAGATCACGAAGCATCCCCCCCTTCACTCGGCAAGAGGTGCACTTCACTCCGGATCACGAAGCAACGGAGTAGTCCCTTCCTTTCTCTTCCAAGTTTCCCCCCCCTTCACTCGGCAAGAGGTGCACTTCACTCCGGATCACGAAGCAACGGAGTAGTCCCTTCCCTCATCTTCCAAGCTCTTAGGCAGAGAGGTGAAAGATCACGGAGCATCCCCCCCTTCGCTACGGAGGCAACAACGGCTTATGTGCACTCCCACTCACACATAGCCAGGTCAGCAACGGGTTATGTGCACTCCTACTCGCACATAGCTGGGTTCAAATCAACATGTAAAGAAGCATCCAATGCATATCATGCATTTTATCATATTGTGATAACACATAAACCATTGTATAGCATATTTTCACAATATAAAATCATTTTACTAAAAGCTTGTTCCCAAGGTACATTTTCTAAGACAAGTTGGATAGAATCTTTCATATTCCCCAAAACAAGTTTGAAATTCAAGTCCACTCACTTGTATTAGGAGTAGAAATACTCCTATTTTCAATTCGCGGGTACAGTCCTTTACCCGTATCCAATGGCTCACCACCTAGCCATAATCCATGATACATATTCCAATTAAATTGTGTCTAACAGTCAGAGGCTATTTTAAGCTCGATATATATATGATATGAAATGAAAAATACACGGGTAGCCATCTAGACTCGGTAGTGGCCTAAGTTGATTTTTCATCCGATCATATGGCCAATGCGTCCAATTTCACTCCAAATTAATCCATTTCTCCTCTAATACCTTAATTTACCACATACCATTTAAATAGAGCCAAATTCATCATTAGAACCCTCACAGTTCCTTATAAAAAAATTCGATCATTTGGTGCTCTAGCATCGAAAATTTTTCTACATAACCGTTTCACCTTAATTCATCATTTTCCAAGCCATTTTCCTTGAAATAAAAACAATCCCCCATTGATATTCAGCCCTCATGGTTCGACCAACAAGGAACCCTAGAGAAATTGAATATTTCTTTTGTGTTTTTATTCATAACCATGCTTAACTATCCCTAAACACTAACATAGTCTAAAATCAAATTATTCCAACAACAATTCCTCTTCCATACCCCTTTTTCAGAATTGAATTCATCATGATAACTCAATATTTAACCATGAAAATCAAGAACAAAAGCATGGGTAAGCTAGGTATCAAGGAGAATTAAAGAAATTTGAACTTACCTAGCTTGTTTCCTTGAATTCCAACACTTTCTCTTTGATTTTTTTCTCACATAGGGCTTGTTCTTCCTTGGTTTCTCTTCTCTTCTGGTTTGGCTGATCACTATGGGAGAAATGGGCTGATTTTTATGCCTTTTATAAAGAAAATAATGAATGGATGAGATTTTGGCACATGTCACCATTCCATTGGTCCATGTGTCATACTTAGCCATTAAGCAATCTCTCTCCACCACACATTTCTCATGTTTATCCATTTATAGGATGAATAAAATCCCATGGCCTTGACAAGTGTTGGGGCAAAAAATTTACCGATTTGCCCCCGGGGTGAAAAAATTACGATTTTGCCCCTACACTCTGAAATGTACCGAAATCAAATTATTTCTACTTTTCAACCTCAAATAACACTAACATTGATCAATATTAACCAAATGGGGCAAAAAACTCATTTTATAAAAATTTTCGTTTAGTCCTCTAGTGGCAAAATTACCATTTTGCCCTTGTACTCCAAAAATACCACGAATCATAATTTGTTTTCACTGCTAAATATCATTTTATACTCCAATAATCATAATTATATTTCATATAATTACTCTTGGTCAAATGTGATCAAATCTTGGCTACAAATCTCCATTTAATCATGAAATGGTAAAATGACCGTTTTGTCCTTAATCGGTCAATTTTCCTGATGGACTCCAAACTGGACCTTGAACTCCGAATCACTATTTTAAGCCATTTTGTGGGTTTTCAAAATTTTCAATTTCCTCTTAGAATTTTTATTTGAACTAGTTCAAGGCTCGATTTAACTTAGTTGTACCACTCGGTACAATACCGTCTTTTAATCGAGCTTGACAGGGTCTCACAGTAGTTTGCATGAAATATATAAGGATTATCAATATATGGACATACACTTGGAGTTGTAATTTACAAGTTTGGAGTATTTAAGATATGATTAAATGGAATTAGCATTAGTTAAGGTATGTGAATCTTCTAATTAAATTTTGTGGAGTATGCATGATAGTAGAATGGAGGAACAGGATGCCGTGATACTATATGGTGAAGTTACTATATAATATGGAAAGAGTATTCTAAAGTGGGATTTATTGACTGATGATAAGTGATGTGCAATCTGAGATACATGTAGCTATGAATAAATTTAGAGATCTTTGCTTAAGCAAACTCGTATTAAATGTTATGGTAAAGATATATTAATGTTAGTGGCAAAATAAAGACATTAAATCAATGTTCTAATCGTGTACTTGTGATAGAAAGTTAGTATTGCTAATTGTGGTATAGACTCAGAGGGAAACCACACGATTGTGAATAATTGAGGTAGTAGCTTCAAAGGTAGAAGAATTGCTGGGATAAAGTGAATTCAAATAGTTGCAACACCACAGTACTGACTATCAAACGCTGTCGCGTTAAGAATCCCTAATGGCTAGCAAGCATGAGCAAATTGAGAGTGGCATGAAGATGAAACTTACGAGTTGAGGAATGGTCATTGGTTTTCATGCTAAGCTTTGTTGTTTGGAATCTTAAGTGCATTGGGGAGGTATTAAGATAAAGATGATGAGTGAAGTTGCAAAGTTTCTTTATTGCCTTATATATTGGCATGTAAGAGAAAGAAAAGTTAGAGAGTTTTTGAGATGGTTACACAAAAAAAAAAAAAAATGAACATGGGGAGTGTTAAGATGAATAATATGATGACTGAAGTCAAGTCTTAAGAAATAAGGAAGACAAGAGATTAAGTCTTGTTAAAGACTAATGAGGAAGCAAGCGAAAGGTTAGATGAATGTATGAGATACTGATAAGAGATGTCAATACCAAGTGAGGAAAATGTAAATAAAGATTTCAATAATGATATAGCAAATAAGTGATTAGGTGTTTCAAGAATGTTTAAACACCTTCAAGGAAGAATTATAAAATTATACGAGATTAGTATGGGATGTGTGATTTTAAAACTTGTTGAGGAGCCTAACGGCTAAGTCACAAGTTAAGTGATCGTATGTTGTGAGATATAAGTCTAAGATAGATATTCCCAATGAAATACTGAAGAAGAGTTTTACTACGGATTTCGTGAAACCAAGCACTAAGTTATGTAGTTATAAAAAGGAAGCTGTAAGCTGAAAGTGATATTCATATTAATATTGAAAAATACTTGAGGAGAATCTAGTTTCAAGTTTTACAATTTCAGGTACAATTTGTAAATTGGTTAAGGAAGAATGATGCTATATTTATATGAAAGAGTAGAACAAAGGATGATAGAAGTTAACCTTGAAAATGAAGTTAGATAATGAAATTTTCCTAATACATTATGGAAATTGGAATTCGAAAATGCTTGAGGTATACATGATTCAAATGAGTTTGAGTCTTAAGTGACAAATCAATATTGTAATGCAAGAAAGATACAAGGTAATATAGAGGCATGAAAGATGATTAAGGACAAAAGGATGACTTTGAGAAATTATGATATTACATCGTATTCAATGATCAAATCAAGGTAGATCTTGGAAGCATAAATGAGATTATAAGGCATATACACATATGTGGGGTTGATACTGTGATCAACTAAAATGAAGAATGATTTTTAGTGAACTAAGATTCAAACTTAATATATGATGAGTGATGTAGGTAGTACCATGATAAGAAATTTTATTAGAAATTGAACTATGTGAACATAAAAGACTCTGAGAAATAGTCAAGGAGATAATATCAAGGAAATGTGATCTATAGCATGGTTAAGCCATACAAGATGGATTAATATGATTAAGAAGATTGATATTTCATTCCTGTGAGATAAACAGGAAGTACATGGAAATAATGGAAGAAAATGCCTCACATTTTCTTTGAGTTTGATAAATGAAATTTTGAGAATAAAATTTTATTTTAAGGGGGGTAGTGTTGTCAAACCCTATTCTATAAAATAATTATGACGTCATTTACATGCTCAATAGAATGTTTGCACGTTTAGGAAGTTCGAGGAATCGTTAAAAGACGATATTGCCCTTAATGGTACCGTTAAGTCGATTAAGCCTCGAACTAGTTCAAATAGGAATTTTGAGGTGAAATTAAGAGTTTCACAGTTTAGGGATGACTCAAAATGGTAATTCAGAGTTCGAGGATCAATTTGGAGTCAAACCGAAATTTTCACTATCCAGGGGTAAAATGGTCATTTGCCACTTGGGGACAAAATGAGAATTTTGAGAAAAGAATTTTTTGACCCCATTTAATTTATTGGAGTATGATTTGAGTATTGGAGTATAATTTGAGGGTTTGGCGGTGAAAAAGTTTAATTTCGGTGATTTCTAGAGTGTAGGGGTAAAATGGTAATTTTTCCACCAACGGACAAAATTTGAGATTTTGAGAGAATTTAGATCACATTTGACAAATTGGAGAATGGTATGAGTTTAAGGGATGAAAAATATGTCTATGGGCAATTTTTCAGTTTTTGGGGTAAAAATGTAATTTTGCCACCCTGGGGGCAAAACAATAATTTTGCACCCCCAGAGCATTTTTCCAGCACAAGGTCTTCACCCATCATCATTTTTGACCCTTGAATAATGTGTGGTGGAGAGAGAAAGCTTAATAGTTAAGAAATGACACATGGCCCAAAAATAAGGTGACATGTGTCAAGTTTATATTCATTAATTATTTAACTTTAAAATAAACATAAAATCAGCCAATTTTCTTTCACATGGCCGGCCAAACAAAGAAAAATGAAGAACAAAAGGAGGAAAGGAAAAAAAACAAGAAACCTAGGTGGGAAAATTAAAGAAAAATTGATAGATTTTAAGGAATCAAGCAATCAAAGGTAAATTTCTTGATTTTGACTTGTGATCTACCTTTCCTATGCTTTTCTCCTTATTTTGCATGGTTAGATTTCATGTTTTCATGGTGAATTCATGGCTGCCCAAATGGGTATGGAGAGAGAATGAAGTTAGATTAATTTGATTTTAAGTTATGTTAGTGTTTTTAGTTAGTTTACAAAATTTAGAAACAAAACAACAAGAAAAGAATTCATTTTCCTCCATTACCATTATTGGCCGAATTTTCTAGGGGAATATTGGCTGCTGATCTTGATGTTTATTTGAGGAATTTTCAGAGCAAAAATATGAATTTTTACCCACTAGGGGTATTTTCGTAATTTGCTATCGAGACTGATAATTTGCACCACACTGAGGAACATTAAGTCAATTTGGGTGCAATTGAGGTATAGAAATTGAAAAAAATTAATTTGGAGTTTAAACGGACGCGTATATTGATTTATCGGGTAAAAGACCGAAATAGTCTAACATTTCGTTTAGGCAAAATTTAGACATTTTGCACTTCATATCATGCATTAGTAGTGTAAATTAGTTTATTTTGGTTTAGTACCAAAGTAGTAAACCTCTTAATTGTGCAATTTGTCAAGGTGGCGAATCCTCTAGCAAGGGCAAAGAAATTACACCCGAGGAGTAATAGTTGGAGTACCTGAATTTAGTTTTCGGAAATTGTGAGTAAACTTATTATCGTCTTAATTATTTAAAGTAGTTTTATACAATTGTGTGATTTTATGAAAAATGGGTTTAAATGGTAAATTGCTATGTTTTAAGAGAAATTGTGATTTTATAAAATGATTTTATAAATTTTTTGGAAAATCGATTACTGATTTTGAAAATAGAATAATTGGAGACTGCTTGCTTGTGTTATAAATTTATGGTTTTAAATTGAATGTCTTATGACAATAAATGAGCATGAATGGCTAAACTGATTTTGGTGTTAGAATTATTTGTACTGTGTATTTAGCCTTGAGAGGCTAGGTTGCGATAAATTGCCATGTCATGTAGAAAAAGATTTTATAAATCAGGTGGTAGATAAAAGATTAGCTACTGTAGTGGTGGGGGGTTCCGTGGGCCAGCCTATTAGAGGGGCACGGTAAACTCGTTTATATTCTCACATCGATCGTAAAGGCGCGTAGGGTATCTCCTGAGGTGGGCTTTTTGAGTGCACTTCACGTGGACCACCTTGTGAGAGTGAGACTCAGCCAACGCCAAGGAACAACTATGTTTCAAAATAAAAATATGATTTATGAGGAATATGAATTTTTAACAACCTTGGCGGACTCGGTTGGATACCCCTAGTCCAAGTGTCCCCAAGTATAGGATTTGGCATGAGCCAAGTTTTGAGTAATTCACGAGCCATATTGATTATTTGGTTGAAATGAATATTCATGATGTGAAAAATTTGCTGAAGTTAATTATTTTTTATTGTCTCCATTTACTCGCCTTTAGATAGTTTAGATGGTGTCTGTTTACTCACTGAGATTTTATAATCTCACCACCCTCAATTCCCCACATTTCAGGTTCGGGATAGCCGGTAGATGGCCGATTGCATTAAGGACTTCAGTTAGCCTTGCATTGTCAAAATTATAGGTTCACAGACTCACATCTTATTGGTTAGTTGGGGGCCCACGTGTCATTGTAAAAGTAATTTTATACTTTCGTTATCTGATTTAAAATATGTATGAACATATTTATCTTTTACACCATGTTTTTGGCGAGTTTCGGTGTTTTTGAGGAAAAATGATGAAAATACTCCTATGAGCCAGAAAATAATATTTTATTGTTTTGATTTGGAAACGACTTATGATTTCTTGAAATACGAGATTTAATAACTGTCGCTCACCGGGGAGATGCGAAAGTTGATGCTAAGCCTTGCGTGGTTTCGATCGGCATTCGGAGTAATGAGTGCCTATCGAGACATTGCGGCTGTTGCCACGGGCCCGATAGGAGTTCCGGGTCGTGACATTCGCAAATTCAACGAATAATTCCCATCATGGGGGTTATCATGCGTTTTTCTTTTAAAATAATATTTTCGTGTATAGTGAACCTAATACGGGTAAAAGCCTTTTATTAAAGATGTTTCTTGAGCCCTCCCATCATTTTGGTGGGATTCGGGGATACCTTTTTACCTAGAAAACTTTTTGAGAAATACCCGCATTCGCGAGATTCTCTGGAGATATCATCATCGGGGCTTAAACTAAAAATTTTTTTTTTATATGCAACGATTCAGCATATATATATGCTATGCTAATGCAATTATCTACTTTCTTTTGTCATTTTTTTATTATTCAATTATTATTTTATTTTATTATTTTTTATCATATCTTCTATTTTATTTCTAATTATTATTCTTTCATACTTTACATTTTTTATTCTAAGTTACTTTTATATTTTCTCTTTATAATTAGATAAATTGTTTGTGATTCCATATTATTTTAGTGAACAAAAAATTTTGTTATATATTTTATATATTTTTATATTTTTATTATTATTATATTTTTTCGTAAGCAATCTTTTATCAGAGCCTAATGCCTAAAATCTTATTTTATATATCTATATTTAATTTTTTTAAACTTTTGTCTTCATATTTTTTTATAATATTTATAAATTCATAGTTTATGCCACTTGAGATTTAATGCTTAATTTTAAATTAGTTGTTGTTTTAGATTTTTTTTATTATTTATTTTTATTATTTTTCTATTTATTTAATGTCATCTATATTGCATTTTCAAAAATTAATTATTTACTATATATTCGAATTATTATTATTATTTTTATCATTTTTTTTATCTTGTTATTTATTTATTATTTTTATTGAGTAATTTTTGTATAGTCGAATTCTTTATTTATTAAAATTTTGGGATCTTGAAATCGAGGCCCTCCCATTGTACTGGTGGAGCCTTAATTCAGATTCCAAACCTAGGAAATATGGGCCCGGGATTGTGACTTCTCGCGTCCCGATCGATCATCCCATCATCGGTATATTATACTTATAATTAATGTCATTATATTTTTATTTTATTATTTATTATTTTATATATTTTTTATGTTTTATGTATATATATATTTTAAGAGTTATTTATATTTGTAGTAAATATTCTCCTAAGCTTACATTCTTCGTATAACTAAATTTTTTCTAAAATGTTTTTACTCTTATCATTTTTATATATATTTTGTTATCCTTATTTTTACATTATTCTATTTTTTAATAATTTTTTGGCGCTAAGAATATTATCTAGGAAATTTTAGAACATTATCCTAGCATAGTTGAAAATTAATCCTGCATCATTAATGCTTAAACTAAGTAGATAAGATTAAATCCTAAGTAAACAATATCACAACAGCCCAGGTAGCTCAAATCACCACAGATCAGTTTGGCAAAGGAATGAGATTTTTACCTGACTGGGCTAAACTGGCCCAAATAGTCGGCCTGACCCATGGTCCCTCTAAAGCCCACTGTCCAGTCTCCTTGTCTAGCAACCCACAAGTGCCAAAACTACGCCGTTTTGATCACCACTCTACCTTCCCCAAAACGACGCCGTTTCACTTTAAAACCTAGGTATAAAATCCCCTTTTCTTTCTTTTCTTCCCATTTCTTCCCCTCACTTTCTTTCTCTAGCCGCCGGACCATCTTCATTCTCTTTAAAAAGTCGCCAACCAAACCTCAAAACAGGACTCTCCTTACCTCTCGACGTCGCCAGCGTCACACCCCCCAACAGCTCTCTCCCGACGTGACTCACCTACCAAACCCAGTTCTAACACTCCCCGAAATTGACGGTAGTTAGCCCCAAGCCTGCAACATCACCGGTACCCCCTTTTGTTCTTTCCTGCATCGGCAGATCTCAGATTGGTTACCTCAAATGATCGACCCTCTCTCTATGACTGGGCGACGGCAACCCAAGGCTCCAGCTCTCTAAAAAAACCTTACCACCAGCGGCACAAACCCCAAACTCCTTCACCTACAATCGACGACATTTTTTGTTTGTGTTTTTTTTCTTTTTTTTTTTTTGTGGATGGTTGTGGCTACTAGAGACTAGGGATTTTGGATTGCTGCTTGTTGCTAGGGTTCTTTGCAGGTTTTTTTGCTTGCCGATTCCTCCCTTGTGTAGGTGCTACAGTGGGGTTTTATACCCAAATGTCCAGCTTGGTCCTGGCTTTTGCAGGGGCCTAGCTCCACTACCTTGCTAGACGCGAGTTTTTCGCGTCTGGCATTGTTGTGGTGCCTAGCTGGTACTGGCAGGGTGCGTCCGCGCCTTGCCATTACTCTTTTTTTTAATTCATTTCATCATTTTTTAATTAATTAATAATAATAATTTTTGTTTATGATTTTTTCATAATGTCTACAGCTGCCCCTCTTTACGCATTTCGAGAATCTGAAATAGTGCAAAGACGTAGACACTGTATTTGACTTAATTCCTTAACTTTTTGACCAAAGTTTTTTTTTTTTTAAATGAACTCTTTAAAGCTGAGGCAATGAGACTTTTAAAAATGAACTACTCAAAATTGAGGCAACGAAACCTTTTTTAAAAAATAAACTCCTCAAAGTTGAGGCAACGAAACTTTTAAAAATGAACTCCTCAAAGCTGAGGCAACGAGACTTTTTTTTTTAAAAAATGAACTCTTCAAATTTGAGGCAACGAAACTTTTTTTTTTTAAAAAAATAAACTCTTCAAAGTTGAGGCAACGAAACTTTTAAAAATGAACTCCTCAAAGCTGAGGCAACGAAACTCTCTTTTTTTTTTTTTTAAAATGAACTCCTCAAAATTGAGGAAACGAAACTTTTAAAAATGAACTCCTCAAAACTGAGGTAACGAAATCTTTTTTTTTTCTTTTGTGGTGAAAAATAAATCAATTCCTCATCTGAGACTCTATGACTTTAAAGATGAATTTCCCTCTTTTTCAGTTAGTTTAAAACTTTGAATCATGGCAATTTTAAATATCCTAATCATCTTCATCAGTTTTTTTTTTTTTGTGTTTTTAGAGCTTTCCCTTTGATCAATGGGGGATGAACCGATAATGCTTTCGATCTCTCGTCTTCCCCAATTTGTTACTCACAACTGTTTTCTTCCTCTGTCATATGCATGGTCCAATCATTCTTCACATTTTTACTGTTTTCCATTCTGTTGCTATTTCCATTTCTTTCTCTCTTTTCTTAATCTTTTTCTTTTTCTTTTTTATATTACCAGACTCCATTTCTTTCCCCGTCAATTTTAATCCTTTTTCAAAATACTGCAAACATTTCTTTACTTTATCATGCTCTTGATTAAGTATCATTCCAATTTTATGACAAATGCAATGCAATGTACTCATATCTCCTCTTTTGGCAGAATGGAAATGATGACAATATTGGGAGCAGAAAGGCTATTTTTCATTTAGAAAAAGGGAAGTGTCTACAATCAAGCATAATGACAAGGAACAAGGGAAAACCAATTAATACAAAAGGGATACAGTTTTTTTTTAATGACTGTTTCGATAGATATTGATAGTAGTCTCGAAATTTTATCCCAAAACAGGCACAATTATCAACTCCCTCGTCTTTTGTCTGAACATCTCGAATCATGATTTTCAACCTTTCTGTGTTAAGCCCTTGTAGTACTTGGACCTCCTTCGTGTCTAGACCGCCCTTTCAGGTTTTCACCCTAAACACATCTCCCATACTCAAGTCGCCTTTTCAGGTTTTCAACTTGAAAATTTTTTCTCTTTTTTTTTTACGCAAAATATTTCTTAACAGCATCGGCATTCACCGGGTTGGAAAACTCCCTCCCATCCATCTTTGCCAAAATTAGTGCTCCTCTTGAAAAAGCTTTCTTCACCACAAATGGTCCTTCCCAATTCGGTATCCATTTCCCGCGAGAATCTTCATGGTTCGGAAGAATTCTTTTCAATACTAACTCTCCCTCTTGGAATTGACGAGGATGTACGTTCTTGCCATATGCCCTCATCATTCTCTTTTGATATAACTACCCATGGCAAAGTGTTGTCAACCTTTTTTCTTCTATGAGATTCAATTGCTCATAACGAGTGTTAACCCATTCGGCTTCTTCCAACTATACTTTTTTAAGGACCCTTAGGGAAGGGATTTCTACTTCAATTAGCAAATCTGCTTCCATCCCGTATACCAAAGAGAATGGTGTAGCTCCCGTGGAAGTTCGGACTGTTGTGCGATAAGCATGCAAAGCAAAGGGTAACTTCTCATGCCAATCTTTGTATACATCTGTCATCTTTTCAATTATCCTTTTGATGTTCTTGTTGGCTGCTTCTACCGCTCAATTCATCTTTGGGCGATAAGGCACTGAATTGTGATGTTTGATCTTGAACTTGGCACAAACCTCTTTCATCATTGCACCATTGAGGTTACTAGCGTTATTTGTGATGATCCTTTCCGGGAGACCATAGCGACATATTATTTCTTTTTGGATGAACTTACATACCATTTTCTGAGTCACATTGGTATAAGATGCTACTTCTACCCACTTAGTGATGTAGTCAATCGCCACCAGAATAAACTGATGCCCATTTGATGCCTTCGGGGTTATTAACCCAATCACATCCATGCCCCACATTGAGAATGGCCATGGTGATGTCAATACATTCAGTAAATTTGCAAGAGTGTGGATTCTATCTGCGTATATCTGACACTTGTGACACTTTCGAGCGAAATCTATACAATCAGTTTCTAACGTGAGTCAGTAATACCCTGCTCTCATGACTTGTCTTGCCAACATATGCCCGCTTACATGTGCCCCACAAATTCCTTCGTGAACTTCCTCAACTATTCTCCGAGCTTCAGCTGAATCCACACATCTCAAAAGCACTTAATCCTTGCTTCTCTTGTATAAGATGTCCCCATCGAAGAAGAAATTCATTGCCAACCTTTTAATGGTTTTCTTATCATTTTCTGAGCTTTGTTTCGGATACTGCTGAAACTTGAGATAACGCACAATATCATGGTACCACGGTTTCCCGTCTACTTCTTCCTCTACACTGGAGCAGTGTACAGGGCACTCTTGAAGATTAATCATGATGGGTTGAATCTTGACATCGGTACCAACTTTGAACATTGCTACCAGCGTGGCTAATGCATCTGCCATTTGGTTCTCCTCTCGGGGCAAATGGGTGAAGCAAATCTTATCAAAATTTTCAATCAGCTTTGAAATAAACTTATGATACCGAACTAATTTCGAGTCGCATGTCTCCCATTCTCCTCGTAATTGATAAATAACCAAAGCAGAATCTCCAAATACTTTCAAAATGTGATTTTTCCTTTCAATTGCTGCCTGAAGTCCTATGACACAAGCTTCATATTCAGCCATATTATTGGTGCAATAGAAATTGAGCTTGGCTATGATGGGATAATGATCTCTTTCTAGTGATACCAACACAACCCCTATGCCATGCCCCAAGGCATTTGAAGCTCCATCGAAAAACATCTTCCAATTCTCTTTCTCATCTGATTCCTCCTCATTTGTTTGACAAACCGACATCAAATCTTCATCTGAAAACTCAAACTCCATGGGTTCATAATCCTCCTCCACCCTTTTCGCTAGAAAATCAGCGATTGCACTTCCTTTGATAGCTTTTTGGGACACATATACAATATCGTATTCAGACAACAACACTTGCCACCTTGCCACTCTACTTGATAAGGATGGTTTGTCAAAGATGTATTTAATAGGATCAAACTTCGCAAGGAGCCAAGTGGTATGATATAGCATGTACTGCCTAAGTCGATGTGCCGTCCATGCTAAAGCACAACACATCTTTTCCAATGAGGAATACTTGGACTCGTACTCAGTGAATTATTTACTCAAGTAAACTGCTCTTTCTTTCTTACTAGTTTCATCATGCTATCCCAACACACATCCCATGGATGCTTCATTTACTGTCAGGTACAAAAGGAAGGCTCTCCCGACCACAGGTGGTACTAACACTGGCGGACTCAACAGATATTCTTTAACCTTGTCAAAAGCAACTTGGCACTCCTCGTTCCATGCCCTAAGATTGTGTTTGCGAAGGAGCTTGAAAATCGGGTCATATTTGAGTGTGAGTTGTGATATGAACTGGGCTATATAATTCAACCTTCCCAAGAATCCTCTAACTTCTTTCTGCGTTTTGGGAGGAGGCAAATCACGGATTGCTTGAACCTTATTCGGGTCAACTTCTATTCCTCTTTTACTGACGACGAAACCCAGTAGCTTTCCTGAAGTGACTCCAAAAGTGCACTTTGCCGGATTTAATCTGAGTTGAAATTTCTATAACCTCTTGAATAATCTTCTAAGATTGGTCGCATGGTCCTCTGTTTTGTGAGCTTTTACAATCATATCATCCACATACACCTCAACCTCTTTGTGCATCATGTCATGGAAAAGAGTCACCATGGCTCGTTAATAAGTTGCCCCAGCATTCTTTAAACCAAATGGCATCACCTTATAACAAAAGGTCCCCCACGTAGTTATGAAGGTAGTTTTTTCTCTGTCCTCTAGTGCCATCTTAATTTGGTTATACCCTGAAAAATCGTCCATAAAGGAAAACATGGAATGGCGAGCAGTATTGTCAACGAGGGTGTCGATGTGGGGCAAAGGGAAATTATCTTTTGGGCTTGCTCTATTCAAATCTCGATAGTCCACACACATTCTTACTTTCCCATCTTTCTTAGGCACTAGAACAATATTTACAACCCATTTGGGGTACTTAGCTACTTCCAAGAATCCTGCATCAAACTGCTTTTTCACCTCTTCCTTAATTTTTAATAGCATTTCAAGTTTCATTCTTCTCAACTTTTGCTTAATTGGTTTGCATTCGGGTTTCAAAGGCAGTTTATGGGCTACAATGTCTGTATTGAGTTCTGACATATCTTGATAGGACCATGCAAACACATCTACATATTCATGGAGTAGCTTTATTAGTTTTTTTTTCAATTGGCACCAACGTCGTACCAATTCTAACTTCTTTCTTATTTTCTTCATTTCCCAAATTAATCGTTTCAAGTGTCTCTTGATGTGGGACAATTTGTCTCCTCTCCTGTTCTACTAGTCTTAACAAGTCCGGAGTTAAATCATAATCCTCCACGTTTTCTGTATCGTCAAGTTTATTGACACTTGTACCTTTTTCAAAATTAACCTCAAAACCACTGTCATTATCATTTTCGCATTCATTATTTAGAATCTTGAAAGGTAAAGGGAATTGAAATATGTAGAGCTATTGTATAGATAAATAGTTAAAATAAAAGGATGAAATAACACGAATGGAAATGGTGAATCATGAGAGGAGATATGAGAAATGCACTACGCATGTCAGTTTATTAGAATGATAAATGATAAAAAAGCTCGATACATAAAATTTTCAATGCTCTTGGGCATAAGCACGGATGTTTAGTTTGCATTACTTTGAAATTGAATCACAAGTGACTGGTAAACTCATGGTGGTCTAGTTGCTCAACTTCAACTTTGGTGGCCTGAGGTATGTAGTAGGAATCCCATCCATATTTCCTGGCTGCTCTTCACCTTCCTCTGTTACGCATATTAAAAAATAAAAAAAGGCTTCCCCTAATGCTGACATGGATTCTTGGCTTCCAACGGTGAGTGATTCAGGAAAGATGCAGCCTTCGGACCGAAATGCCTCATAAAGATGAGGATATATCATTCTATGATTTTTCAACATTTACCCCTTAAAGCGAGCCAACCTTTCCCTTCTTCTTTCGGCTATCATTTCTTCTTTTTCCTTTTTAGTCGGCTTATACCCCAGGCCAAACCTTTCTTCATTTTTGGTAGCACGTATGGGCCTTCTAATGCCTTGCAGTTCTCTTCCCAGTCCTACCCCCGTTCGGTATCCTTTTCCTACTATCTGACTGACAACCATCTCGGTGGTTTTGGAAAGCCTTGGAATAGAAAGTGTGGCTCATTCTCCAACATATGTGGTGTTAACAAACTTGAAGGAACGGAAGGAACACTCAAACACTTCTTCTGTCGCTTCCATTTAAGGAGTATCTGCTAGCTTGCTTATGAGTAAATCTTCTTCCCCGTTAACACATACAATCTTCCCATCCACGATGAACTTGACTTTCTGGTGAAGCGATGAAGGTATGGCCCCAGCCAAGTGGATCCAAGGTCTTCCCATCAAATAATTGTATGAAGGAGCGATATCCATAACCTGAAATTCAATGGTAAAGGTACACGGGCCGATTTCTATCGGTATCTCAATTTCCCCTACTACTTCTCTCTTCGTCCCATCAAAGGCTCTCACAATCATCTGGCTCTTTCTCACATAAGACATGTCGATGGGTAAGCGGACCAAGGTCCTCATGGGCATCACATTCAAGGACGATCTGTTATCAAGTAGCACTTTTACGACAGTACAGCCTTTACACTTGGTAGTGATATGCAAGGCTTTGTAGTTTTCCCTACCTTTAGAAGGGATTTCTTCATCGCTAAAGGATATTATGTTACCCACTGAAATGTTCCCAATGATGTAGTCCAAATTTTCAATTGAAATGTCCTGATCCACATATGCTTGGTTCAGAATCCTCATCAAAGAATTCCTATGTAGTTTTAAGCTAAGGAGCAATGATAACAGTGAGATACGAGCAGGTAACCTATTCAATTGCTGGACTACATTGTACTCACTGTGTTTGATGAACTTGAGGAACTCTGCAGCTTCTTTTTTCGTCATCGATCCCTTTGAGCTATCTGTCTGTTCTTGAGATTGCACTTTTTCTTCTCTCAGATGTTACTCTTTTTCTTTTCCCTTCTCCTTTTGGAGATTCTCCAATGCCTATGGTGTATAGCAACATCCGTTACGGGTAATCCCCCTAACACCAGTTATATTTGCAGCATTATCTTGAGATTCGGCCATCCACTTTCTCGCATTTGACTCTTGTATATTGCAACTGTAGTTCCACGGGACAACTTTGTCATCTTTGTAAGGGAAAGGTTTAGGAACTTCGATGGTCATTTTGGCATGGGTTTTGTCTTCCACAAACTCTCCTCTTAGTTCATAGAAATGGTTAAAGGTTTTATCTTCATTGGGTGGAATCTTTGGTCATCATGTTTACTGTTGGCCTTGAGACTTTCACATAAAATTCAATCCTTGATTCGTCCATCATCCTTTGCATTTCCTTTTGGAAAGAACTACAATCTCGGATTACATGCCTCACACATCCTTTGTGATATAAGCAGTATGGTCCTTGGATATCTCCCGAGTCATTCACATTAGGACATTCCGGCCAAACCTCGAGCATATCGGCCTTTACCAAGGCTTCAAACACTTTTTTCATAGGAGTTTCCACTTCCTGAATGTTCCTTTTAACATATAACTCCCCTTCGATTGCATTTACCCCTGCCCCAGCATGATTTGGCAGTGGGTTGTTGTTAACATTCTGTTCCAGCTTCTTTTCAAAATTCAGGATTTCTGCCTTGATTAACCCTTGCACCTTATGTTTGAATGCTGTACAATTCTCGATAGAGTGACCTTCGATTCTATAATGATAATCACAATGGGCGGAAGTGTCATACTATCTCGGGAATGGAAGTTTTAATGGCTCTATGTATAAAGGTGCCACCAGATGGTTTGCAACTAACTGAGTGAAGAGTTTAACATATGGGATTGGGATTGGGTCAAACTGCACTTTCTCTTGCTTGTTTTGCCATCCTCTTGATTCACCGGCAGTATGGTTTTTGAAGGTGTTGTTTGTTGTGTGGTTGAAGTTGTAACGGGTGTGAAAGTAGGTGGGTGGATATTTATGGGGTAAGGTGTCCGTTGGATGAGAGTATATGGGTACAGGTTAGGAAAGGCATTTGGCATGGGTGGGTATAGGTATGGGCTTTGTGAAGTGTTTTTCACAGCTGGGTAATAGGCGTATGGTGGATATGGTTGGTAAATGTTGTATATTCCTCCTTAGTGTTGTCTTGAAGTGATGGCTTGAGCTTCTTCTTCTTTCTTCTTAAAAGTTCCCCCTTTCTTCATGTTTGTCGTATCACCTCATTCTATCTTCCCTTGCTTAATGGTAGTCTCTATTATCTCTCCTGAAATCACCATATCAGCAAAGTTCTTTGTGGCACTACCAACCAATCGTTCATAGTAAGGGGCCCGTAGGGCGTTAATGAACATTACGATGGTCTCTTTCTTAGTCAATGGTGGCTGAACTTGAGAGGCCATATTCCTTCATCTTTGAGCATATTCTTTGAAGCTTTCAGTGGGTTTCTTCTTCATGTTTTGTAAAGAAAGGCGATCCGGAGCCATATCTGTAACATGCTTATACTAAGCTACAAACGCCCGAGCAAGGTCTTTCCACGTGTGGATTTGATTGCGGTCCAGTTGGACGTACCACTTTACTGTAGCACCAGTGAGGCTATCTTGGAAGCAATGTATCAAGAGCTTGTCATCATGGGCATATGCAGCCATCCTTCTGCAATACATGGTGATGTGTGTGACCGGGCACTTGGTTCCATCATACTTTTCAAAGTCTGAAACTTTGAATTTTGGGGGTATAACCACATCTGGAACAAGACAGAGTTCAATTGCATCCATAGAACAATACATTCTCATTCCTTCTATCATGCGTAATCTCTCCTCAAAAAGGTCAAATTTTTGGTGGGTATCGAGATTGTCCTTCGATTCAACGAATCCACATTTGAGATTCTTTTCTTCCTTTGGATCGTCCAGATCAGGTATAGAGATGGGATCTGAAGGACTTGCCCCTCCAATTGGCCTTTGTTGGGCATAAGTCGGTGGTGGCCCTGTAGGCATTAGCATCCCAAAAAATGGATATTGGCCCATCGATGGCATAGGGATAGACGCATTCCTTGCAAGTGGTGGTGTAAATCCTGGTGGATACACAGGGTCTGTATTGGCTTCTGTCTATTGAACATCTTTTGGTGCACCAAAACTCCCTACCGCTCTCTTTCCTTTATTTGTCGACATCAACTCCAAAATTTTTGACAACTAGCTCATGATTTCTTCTTGCTTCTTCTCGATCTCGTCCATCCTCTCCGAATGCTCGTCCCCCATGATCTTAGAATGGGCTCTTGTATTGTATCTGTGGAGAGTTTATTTCTCTGGAATTTTGTTCTTTTATGGGCACTCAAGGGATAAGTTAGAATTTTATGTTGAAGAATGCATTATTATTTGTTTATTATTTTCATTTAAATCATGCAATTATGATGCAAATGAAATGTATTGAAAAGAAATAATAGGAAAAATATTGGCCATCCAACATTTACCATAAGAAAATCTGCATCCATAAAACTTAAATATCCGATTACATCATTGTCTAAAACCATTACATAACTATCAAAAGGAAAAACCAACTTTGTCATATTAGTCCCTAACCATCCTGAGGTGATCGATCAACCGCTCACTCAATTCATCCCTCGGAAGAATCTCTTGTCTGAGTTTTTTGGTCTTGTCTGCCATCACTAGCACTCTAAATGCCACTTCTCTCATCTATCTCAGTATCCATCGCATTTCAGCTTCTTTCTTTTAAAGGTTTTGTGTGCACGAATCATTTCTTTCCCTCATTTGGAAATGCTCTTGCCTTACTGCTTCATACTGTGCCTTGTATCCCTCCATGGCAGTTTCCAACAAGCTGCAGTCATTTCTCAACTCTTGGATGGTTTGTTCTTGTCTTCGTACCTCGTGCTGCAAAGCATTGTTGGCACTTTAGAGTTCTTGCATTCTGGCTATCAGAGAAGAATTTGCCACGTTCACTTCCTCAAACTTGCTTTGCCACTCATCCCGCTCTTCCAAAGCCATCCGTACCTTTCTTGCCGTCTCTTTCTTCACTTCTTCTAGCTCATCCTCATGTCTCCGCTTCATATTCATCATCTCCTTTTCAAGTCTCTTTCTTGTTAACTCGCTCTCTAGTAGGACATCTTGAGGTTTTGGGTCTATGGGATGTTTTGATGGATTTTTCGAGGGGCATACAACGTCTTTCACCCTTTGGTCGTGCCAAGTATGATATCTTGTGGTGACTTCATCGGTAACCCTTCCTTGATCCACTCGGCAAGTTTTTTTCTAGTCTTGTGCAATTTTCTCAATTTTCTTTAGCGTTTTCGACTCTCCATATGTAAACTCTAACTGGTTGAGCTGGTGAGTCATGGGCACGAATTACTCAGATTCGAACTGTCTCTGTACCATTATCGGTGCATAGCTAATGGCTCTCTATGGTCCCATCAGTGGCACCCACAGTTTGTCTCCACATTTATACATCACTTGCATTCGCGGCATCCATGGAGCTTTCCAAGTTACTTCAACGCTCATTAACCTCCGGAGATTCGCGACCCACTATTCTTTCTTCTTGCAGTCGGGCCATACACTTTCGTAGAACTCAAGGATAGGGCAACTTGCAGATAGATAAGGCTTCCAAAATTTTCTCTCTTTGCATTCGAAATGGCTTTTGACCCATATGGTTAAGAGTTGGGCACATCCGATGAATCTCCCTCACCTTTACGCCAACAGAAATTCAAGGATCTGAAGGTTTCAGCTAAGATGGATAGGGTCGGGTTGATGATCCTTGTCACTTGATCAAAGAAGTCTATGACTGATACCTCCACATGACCTAGAACCTTTAGAAAGACCACTAAGCCATAGATTGCCATTGCGAAAGCTAGGAGACCTTGTTCATCCTCCATATGTTTTTTAATATATTCGTTCAAGAAACTCCATGGAAGGCATTCTGTGTCTCATTTCTTCTTCAGGTGCTGATCCACTTCTACCGTAGTCATTCCTAGCAACTTGGCTAACTTTCGTCGGTGTCCCGTCTTTTGGGCCCTCCAATAGATCTTGTCAGGCTGCATGTGATCTATCCGAAATAGAGAGGAGTACTCTTCTATGGTAGGGGTCATGTTCACCTTGTTAAAGACAAAGCAACGGTATATAGGATCCCAAAACTGGACGATGGCTTGGAGCATCTGGTCATCAACAGGTACATATAGGAGCCATGCAATGTGTCCATACTTGCTTTGAAAATTGTCCCGATGAGCACGTCTCCATTGTTCCCAAATTCCTATCATCTTTGTGAAGTCATTCTGCTGAAGGTCCAAGTGTACTTTCTTGGGTAAAGTTGGGATATGTCCTTGGGTCAAATAGTCTCTTTTTTCTTGTTGAATCTGCCCTATCTGTAACTCTATCTCATAGTCATTTCTGTATATGTTGAGTGGACTTGCTGATGATGATGCCATAGATGTAATCGGGATCTCTTAGGTTGGATGTTGTGTAGCCAATATTTCTCCTATATGCAATTACGATGCATGCAAATGAACATGTAACGTGCACATGACAAGCAAAATAAACTTAAGTTAGTATGGTAAAAAAAAAGAATGGAGTGTTAAAAATAATGAGAGAATAATAAGCAATATCATGGGTATTACTGTATACTCCACGATACTTTATTATCTTGTGGCAAAATTAAAATAGAGGGAGTGGAAGAAATTCCTTCATGTGTACCTGTTTATAGGGTATACTCTCACGGGTATGGCCCTACCTAGGGTTAAGCTGCTCTCGGTATTCTATATGCTGAGCAGGGTTTATAAACAGAGCTAAGGTTCCCAAATTGTTTCTCACTGTCGTCCACGTGGACTAGTAAGGTACCTCGATCCTCACCCATTACAGGCTTCAAATGGACTAGGTTCGATTTGAGTGGGAGTCTTCACTAGCCCGTGCGGAGGTTATCACCTCATGAGAGCGTAGCTACTAAACTCCCTCCTAAAAAGGACATAACCCGGGTGGAGAGTTTATGCATGAATGCAAAATGTGCTATGTGTGTGAAGGAAAACATCGAGTTCGGATTAACATTCTCACACCCCTCTATCCTAAATCCCCACAATTATTAAAAATAATAAAGTAACAAATGCGAAATAAACAAATGCACTAAACAAAATATGCAGAATAAATCATCAACACTAAGGAAACATCGAATTATTTAAAGCCTTGGATAACCTATTATTATTTAATGGTTCGACTCTCGGTAATCCTCAGTGGAGTCACTAGCTGTCGTAACGTGCGGGTTCGAGAACCCGACCGCCAGACGTGATGTGAAAACTCTAAAAAATTTAAAATTAGGAGTCGCCACCAATCTTTTTTACTAGGTGCGATTGGCCACCTATTGACTCGGTTCTAATCGATGAAGCTTTAAATTAATTTTAAGCCCACCGAAAAGAACCTTAAACTGGTCTACGTTTTTCTAGATCTAAGTTCGGGAGTACGGTTACGCTCGGGGAAGGATTAGCACCCCCAGGACGCCCGTTCCATGAACGGTACCATTTTTTAGATTATCCTATTAGGCTTTGATTTTTAAGTTTACTATATTTCCTTAGTTATTGTTCTCTTGTTTTATTTCATATTTAACCTAAAATGGAATGCAAATATGAGGAAAGATAAGATGCATGGCGTGAGATAAAAATGTCGGACGAATGACTTTTTATCAAGGACGCTTTCCCGAATCCGCCCATCATACTGATGGGATCTGGGGTGTTCTCTCACCTAGGGAATTATCCGAGAAACTTGCCTTCGTAAATTCAACGAATAATTCCCATCATCGGGGTCATCGTACGTTTTTCTTTTAAAATAATATTTTCTTGTATAGTGAACCTAATACGGGTAAAAGCTTTTTATTAAAAATGTTTCCTGAGCCCTCCCATCATACTGGTGGGATTTGGGGATGCCTTTTCACCTACAAAACTTTTTGAGAAATACCCGCTTTCGCGAGATTCTCGGGAGATCCCATCATCGGGGCTTAAACTCGAAAACAAAAATATTTATATGCAATGATGCAACATATATATATGCTTTGCTAATGCAATTATCTACTTTCTTTTGTCATTTTTTTATTATTCAATTATTATTATTTTTTATTTTTTAATCATATCTTCTATTTTATTTCTAATTATTATTCTTTCATACTTTACATTTTTTATTCTAAGTTACTTTTATATTTTCCTTTTATAATTAGATAAATTGTTTGTGATTCCATGTTATTTTAGTGAACAAAAATTTTCTTTTTTATATATTTTTTATATTATACTATTGCTTATTTTTTTATATTTTTATTATTATTATATTTTTTCGTAAGCAATCTTTTATCAGAGCCTAATGCCTAAAATCTTATTTTATATATCTATATTTAATTTTTTTTAACTTTGTCTTCATATTTTTTATAATATTTATAAATTCATAGTTTATGCCACTTGAGATTAAATGCTTAATTTTAAATTAGTTGTTGTTTTAGATTTTTATTTATTTATTTATTTTTCTATTTATTTAATGTCATCTATATTGCATTTTCACAAATTAATTATTTACTATATATTCAAATTATTATTATTATTTTTATCATTTTTTTATCTTGTTATTTATTTATTATTTTTATTGAGTAATTTTTGTATAGTCGAATTCTTTATTTATTAAAATTTTGGGATCTTGAAATCGAGGCCCTCCCATCGTACTGGTGGAGCCTTGATTCGGATTTCGAACCTAGGGAATATGGGCCTTGGATTGCGACTTCTCGCGTCTCGACCGATCATCCCATCATCGGTATATTATACTTATAATTAATGTCATTATATTTTTATTTTATTATTTTATATTTTTTTATGTTTTATGTATATGTATATATATATTTTAAGAGTTATTTATATTTGTAGTAAATATTCTCCTAAGCTTACATTCTTCGTATAACTAAATTTTTTCTAAAATGTTTTTACTCTTATCATTTTTATATATATTTTGTTATCCTTATTTTTACATTATTCTATTTTTTAATAATTTTCTGACCCTAAGAATATTATCTAAGAAATTTTAAAACATTATCCTAGCATAGTTTAAAATTAATCCTGCATCATTAATGCTTAAACTAAGTAGATAAGATTAAATCCTAAGCAAACAATATCACAACAGCCCAAGTAGCCCAAATCACCACAGATCAGTTTGGCAAAGGAATGAGATTTTTACCTGACAGGGCTAAACTGGCCCAAAGAGCCAGCCTGACCCGTGGTCCCTCCAAAGCTCACTGTCCAGCAACCCACAAGTGCCAAAACTACGCCGTTTTGATCACCACTCTACCTTCCCCAAAACGACGCCGTTTCACTTTAAAACCTAGGTATAAAATCCCTTTTCTTTCTTTTCTTCCCATTTCTTCCCCTTATTTTTTCTCTCTAGCCGCCGGACCCTCCTCATTCTCTCTAAAAGCCACCAGTCAAACCCCAAAATAGGACTCTCCTTGCCGCTCTATGTCGCCAGCATCACACCCCCCAACAGCTCTCTCCCGGCGTGACTCACCTACCAAACCCAGTTCTAACACTCCTCGAAACCGGTAGTAGCTAGCCCCAAGCCTGCAGAGTCGTCGGTACCCCCTTTTGTTCTTTCCTGTGTCGGTAGATCCCAGATTGGTTGCCCTAAATACCAGCCCTTTCTCTATGACTAGGCGACGGCAACCCAAGGCTCTAGCTCTCTAAAAAAACCTTACCACCAGCGACACAAACCCCAAACTCCTTCACCTACAATCGGTGACATTTTTTGTTTGTGTTTTTTTTCTTTTTCTTTTTTTTTGTAGATCGTTGTGGTAACTAGAGACTAGGGATTTTTGATTGCTGCTTGTTGCTAGGGTTCTTTGCAGGTTTTTTTTGCTTGCCGATTCCTCCCTTGTTTAGGTGCTACAGTGGGGTTTTATACCTAGATGTCCAGCTTGGTCTTGGCTTCTGCAGGGGCCTTGCTCCACTACCCTGCCAGACGCGAATTTTCGTGTCTGGCATTGTTGTGGTGCCTGGCTGGTACTGGCAGGGTGCATCCGCACCCTGCCAGTACTCTCTCTTTTTTTTAATTCATTTCATCATTTTTTAATTAATTAATAATAATAATTTTTGTTTATGATTTTTTCATAGTGTCTACAATAACTTATATGTTATAATGTTTTATATCAAAGTTTGTATAAATAATAACTAATTATAAATAATATGTTATAAAAATTAAGTTGATAAGTAATAAAGTTATTAAATATAATCATATAAATAAAGTTTATTATAAGTTATAATAATGCTTATGTATAAATTATATGTATATATAAAATATTTATATAATTATATATTTATTTTCATAACATTTTATATTACAAAATATTACTAAGGTGTAATAATTATAACATATTAATATGTTGGATATTTACAATCATATATAATATATAACTTGTAATTTCATATTAACACTGATTTATAAATAAATAAATATATATAGCTAATATTAAATTGTTATGATTATGATTTATATATGTACATATAATAAACTAATATATTTTAAGTATATGATTAAATAAATTTACTATTAATTCTTCTTAATATATAAAAAATGTTGTATATATATATATATATATATATATATATATATATATAATTAGTTTGGTTTTTTGGATGGATTGGTTCAAAAATTTTAAAACCGAGAACAGACAAAAAAACCAATTGGACCAAACATTTTGGATCAATTGACCCAATAGACCAATTAGACCTAACCATTTTACTTAAATCGCATTTGGTTTAGATTAGTAATTGATCTGGTTTGGTTTTGCTTATCCCTAACAAGGTGGAAATACCTAAGTAAAAAAGAAAGTATTTTGGGAACAACTTAGAAAAAGCTTGAAAAAGAGTGTTTTAGAGAGGGAGTCAATTGAATCTATCTAGTGTCCCTGATGAATTGTAAAGACTCTTATATATATATCAAGTAAGATCAATTGCTTAGAAACAATTATCAAGAAAAGTGATTACTGGACATCATGGAAAAAACAAGTTTGAAAAAACACGTTTATTATGGGAAGAACGCATTCATCATGGGAAAAATACATTCCTCAGGGCAAAAACACATTAGCCTACTATGTATGTTTGGAACACATTCATCATGACAAGAACACATTAGGAAACTATGTACATTGGCAAGGGCAGATGGTAGTATATTTATGAGGGCAACAAAATTTTTAAAATTTTTTATTTATTATATATATTTTAAAAATGTTTATTTATTATATATATATTTTTAATGGAACTTTCAAAATAATTTTTATAATTAATAATTAATACAAATAAAAATAATAAAATGACTCTATAAGCCATATCCAATTTTACCCTAATTCTTAAATTTCTCCATACCTCTTTTTCTCTTTCTTTTCTCCTTTGTCCTTTTATTTTTACTTTGTTTTCTTCTTTGTAACTTACCACTAAAACACACATCATTCTTTTGGTCCCAAATAAATGTGCTAGAGGGGGAGTGAATAGCACTTTTTGGCTCTCACTAAACTTGATTTCTAGTTGGGGGCAAATTGAAGGTCAATGATGAGAAATTTGATGCAAGATAAAGGAATGATTTAAGAAATAATGAAAATAATAAAAAAAAGAGCAGACAATACACAAATATTTATAATGGTTTGATCAAAGACCTACATCCACTACCTTGATTGTTCAAACAAGGATTTTCTAAATCAAATCACTATAACAGTGAAATTCCCAAGCTCCCACCAAGCTTTTATAATGGCTTTTAACAGGCTCAGTCACAACCTTAAACAATGGTTTTTCCCGAGATCAACCATAACCCAAAACTAATTTTTCCTAGGTTGAGTTAGAATCTATACACTAAATCAAGCTAAGCCAAGCTTGATCTGTCCCCTTAGAGTGTCTCACACACTCTAAGTAATCAAGAAGAGTAGAAATAAATGAATACCTATGATCACTAACCTGATCTGAATGGTACAAAGTGAAGTGCTTAATTCTATTACAAGGATTGGAGTGAAGTGCAGAAAGTATGCAGAGAATTTCTTGTTGTTTTTGAGCTCTTTTTGATCTTGGAAGGCTTAGATCTACTTCTTAGCCATTGGGAGTGCCTTCTATACTTGGAAAATCAATTCTAATGGATGTTTGACAGTTTCTGACAGTTGGGAAATAGTTTGGAGTAGTTCTAGCTGTTAATCTATCTTCTAGTATTCAAATTTAAATCTTCAGACAGAATGCTCTTAGTCGACTAACTATGCTTCTTAGTCGATTAAGTCATTTCTGTCTTTGAACCCAGTTTCTGGCAGTAAGCTCTTAGTCGACTAACAATACTTCTTAGTCGATTAAGTCATCTCTATCTCTGAACCCAGCTTCTGGCAATAAGCTCTTAGTTGACTAACAATGCTTCATAGTCGATTAAGTCGTCTCTATTTCTGAATAGTCCATATTCATTCTTGAGTTTTAGTTGACTAATTCCCTTCTTTATCCAACTAAGAGGCTTTTGTTTTGTGGCTCAATTTTAGCTCCTCAGTCTTATGAAATTTGATATTTGTTTTTTAGTGATTAATTTATTACTGGCATACATTTTTCATCCTGCACACTTAAGTAGCATAGTTAGATATAAATGAGTGAAAATGTTTTATTATCATCAACAACTAATGGAGCCAACAATCTCCCCTTTTTTTATGATGACAAAACATTCTTTGATTACTAGCATAGTGTCTATTAGTTCTTTTTTGTTCTACACAAAATGAGGATTTTCTCCCTTTGAGTGTGTTCTCCCCCTTAATGTATGCATGATTTTATTATTCAATACAACAAGTTTTTATCCATCTCTTAAAGAAAATGATAGGTATAGATTCAACCATTTGACAGAATATTTTTATACAGCCTTACAAAACAATCAGCTATAGGTGACAGAAATATCATTCACTGTCATCAGCATATTTTCAACAAATCATATCCATTCCAAAAATAAATTTCATTAACCATCCAACAGAGATTCATATATCATAAAAGCATAAGCAACATCCATTTGCATTTTAAAATAGTTTCCATTCACAATTCAACAGAACAACCATAAAAATAAGTTATCAGCATCCAGTTTTCAAACATCAGTACACAAAATAACATCAACAGCCAAATATCATTAGAGTCAGATTTAGATTCCTAAATTACTCTTAAATCACTTCTATTTTCTCCCTAAAATTCTTCTGCTTTCTATCTCCCCTAAGCTTTCTATCATATTTCTCCCCCTTTTTGTCATCAACAAAAAATAGGGGTGGTCAACTAGTTTGAGAAGAGTCAGAGGGGGTAGACTCATCAATGCGAAAATGGAAATTGAGGGGTTCAAGAGATGCCACAAGTGATGATATTTTTGGTGAGGAGTCAAGGGAGGATCTTTTTGAAATTTGGAGTGGATCCTGAACAGAAGACTTGACTGAGGGTTTGGCTTTTTCAGCTATTCTTGAAGACTTTTTTCTTTTGAGGAATTTTGTCTTTGTTGCTATGGTCTTCTTTCCTTTACCAGTAGGTTTGAATTTAGCTTTGGTGGAAGCAGCTTGTCAGTTAAAATTCCACTACGCAAGTATACGTATCGAATAGATAGTATATTAGTAAACAGAGTATCGATCCTATAGGGAATTGATCTAAAATATTACTGAGTACTAAAATTAAAACAAATTAATTTATCCAAACAGTCAAAATTAATTGATTAACTAAAACTAATTAACTAAAATTTTAACCAACAAGAAAAATCAAAATAATACTAACTTAAGAAAATATCAAATCAAACAAGCCTAGAATTACAATATCTTTCACACTTCATCTAAGTCTTATATCTTTTCCTTAACTTATTTCAATAGGTTGAATTGCTAACCTCGAGTCCTAAATTATTTACAAGAGTCTCCCGACTCATCTTATAAAAATATCTATTTTAACCAAACCACTATATCCCTATGTGAATTGAAGTTAAAATAGACTCATTAAGTTCAGGCTCTAATCAGGCTACATATGGTTTATAGGTATATCCCTATCCTATACGCAAATCAATTAATATAATCATATGCTATCTTAATTTTAGTCTACACTAAACTCCCTTTCTCAAGTTTGTTTAGGTTTCTAAATCAATTTAACTGGTGATCAGGCAATTAAAAAGCATTAAGAACAAATTGGAATAAACAATTCTAATCCCATTAAAAATAAGCAAGAAAGAGATTAAAAATTTAGATTACATGTGAGTTCAATTGCAATCATAGAAAAAGAAAATTAGCTACTCATAATTGCAAAAACAAATAACATTATAATAAATTCAACCCTTGAGAGTAACAAGAAAGATAAAAGCTAAGGAAGAAAACAAAACAATATTTGCCACCTTGATCTCCAAGTTTCAGCCTTAACTCCTAGCTTCTTGAATCCCCCAAAGGTTGTCTCCCCTAATATTGTTGAACATATCCTATTTATACTAATAAGCTTAACCTAAAGTTCCTTAACCTGACCTAGGTTTAATTGGGCTTAAAAGTGTAATGAGGGGCCCAAAAATCAATTGTCAATCTTTACAAGTTTCCATTCCTGGCATAGTATATTAAGCTATATTCCGACATGCTTTTCTCTATCTTTGAAGCAGAAATAGGTAAAGTGATCTTCATGAAAGTTGTAGCTCTATCTCTTGGATTTCCAATGGTTTAAGAATCACATAATTTGAAGTTCTGTAGCTCAAGTTATAGCTAAAACACTGAAGCACATGCAAGCAAACTTTCGGGTTTTTCAACATCTCACTTTCCAAAATTAAACCCAATTTCTTTTGGTTCCTACAAAATATAAAAACTAATAAATAATAACTAAATTAAAAAAAATAACATAAAATTAAAATAACTCACTTAAATAAACTAATTATAAAAACAACCAAAAATAAATAAATTATAATTGAAAATTGAGGACTTAGCTAATATTTAATAACTAAATTGGAATAAAATAATTCTATAAAATAGAATTATCACACCCCCAAACTTAAGATTTTGCTAGTCATCGAGCAAAAGAAATCAAAAAAAGAAAACTGAACATAAAAAAATCCTTGAACAAGAGATAGAAGTACCAAATCATGATTTTCCAATTTTTTCTTAAAAATTAACTCAAATTCCAACTTAAGGTAACATACAGCTAATTCTTAAATTTATGCATCAATTCAAGTGAAAACTTACTTTTCTAATGGACTTTCGTGTGTGTGTGAATGCTTTCTTACAAAGAATATCATGCAATTTCGGATTGGTTTATGCCAAATCTAAGCATAGATTAGTACTAGGATCGCATAAGTTTACTTTTCATATCTTTCTCCACTAATGTAGATTAACACTTATTCAAAGATCAATAGGTCTTTATCAAGCTTGTAATGTAAGGCTAGGGTTAAGGTATGATAAAGGATATGTTTAGGCTCAAATTCACCCTAAGCACTTAATCAATCTAGGACATATAAAGAGTTTAATTTTTTTTTATATATATATCACCCTCAAACTTAAAGTAAACTTTCGTTTGTACCACATATTTTATTTCTTTTTTCTTTTTTCAACCCCTAAACTTATTTTTGACAATTATAAACAAGGGGTAATTTTGGTAACAACCATCACTATATTTTTTTTCCATTTTTCTCCTTCAATTTATCTTTAAGCTCAAACCATTCCTTAGAAAGACTAAAATACTTAAAGGGTGAAAGGTTCAAAATGCTGGATTTAAATAGACAGATCAAGGCTAACATAACTGTGTAATTATAAAAAAAAAGGTAAATTAGGCTCAAAAAAGGTGATTAAGGATAAATATAACAAGGTAGGCTCAAAAAGGCTTAAACGATCCAAAGATGGCCTAAATCACTTCTTATCTTAAGTGTTATCTAAGATTTCACCTCAAGAAAGAATCAAACAAATTCTAGAATTCTTGACTTCACTATACTTTTTCATCAACATAAAATCTCTCTAAATCACACAAAAATTCTAAGTAAAAGAGTATAGTGCTCAAATTATTAGAAGTCACATTCTAAAATAAAGCTAACACAAGAATATCACATAAAATTAAATCATAACTATATCCTTCCCACAAGCTAAGAATTAAAAGATAATTAAAATATCATCATAGGATTGAGACAATCATGAATGAAGTGCAACTATTTCAAAATTTTTTTTTGAAACACAACAAAACATGCAAAACATAAATATGCAAGACCTATCTTAAAATAAAGCTAACTAAAAATGAACTAACAAAATTCTAAACCACTCCCCCAAACTTGGAATAAACATTGTCCTCAATGTGATAAAAGAAAATAAAAGAAAAAGAACAAGAATACTCCCCTAACTTCGAATCTGTAGTCTACATGTCCTCCTCATCGTCACCACCAAAATCGTCCTCAAAGTTAGAATCCGTAGGTAATGAAGGAAAAGTATACATATCCATCCCTATGTATTCGACATAAGCTCTCATCATCTGTTCAATTGCCCTATTTTGCCTTTTTTGACGGTTTAATTGACGATCAATGTGCTCCATCCATTGAGCAACACTATGTGTGGGACCTACTTGTGAAGGTGGAGGAGTCAGTTGGGAAGAACTACCAGCACCTGATACAGATTCCTCTAATCTCTTAAGAATGCCCATGGTGATGGGAAGTTTTGGTTGTTGCAACTCCTTTTTATCGCTCCAATGCACACCAGCTCTTGCACATAATGTAGTGATCAAGGAGAGAAAATCGAATACCATCTCGTTTAGTGTGGCCCGTATGTAAAATGGCATGAGAGATAAGCTTACCAATATCAATGGATTTATGTGTGACAATGGCATAAATAAGCACTGCGCGATCCCTCGTGACATCACTAATATGAGTGGAAGGGAGTAATCGTGTCGCTACAAAGTGTAACCAAACTTTCAGCTCCTTTTTTCATGGTACTTAGTTTGAATGAAATTGGCTCACCATGCTATGTCTTCCATTGGGCTCCCTCAACACACAACGTCGAGATAATCTCATTATAATATTGATGATAGTCCAAGTATTGCCTATATTCATCATTTTCAATATTGGGGGTTCCAAAAAATGCGTTGATAGCTTGGCTGTGAAAAGGGACTCATTTGCCACGAACAAATGCCACACCATCAACATGTTCAACCGCATTTCCATAAAACTCTCAAAGGACAAACACCACTGCAGCTTCAAGTTGGTCACTAAATCGATGCCAATGTCTGTCACTAAGTATGTCATGAATCTCCTTGTAAGGTAGAATGGGGATATCTATTCCTCATTCGAGAATTGGCACTTTGTTGATTAACGATGTATGATATCGCTCGGAGGCATCGGCAGAAATGAACTTCTATAAATCAAAACCACTATTGGAGCTTGGTTTGGATTGTTTGGGTGCCATTCCTTAGGAATGCAATGAGTGCAGGATTTTAAGTGAAAATAGAAAACAAATCCAAGTAGAAATAAAATGTAAAAATTTTGAGCGTAAAAGAAAGAAAAAGGTAGTAGAGTTGAAAAGGAATGAGAAATGGGGGAGGGTGTTTAGCAGCAGGAGAAGAAGAAAGTGAAAGAAGAAGAAAAAAAAATTAAGAGGGGTTTTAAAGCATTAGGGCTGGGCCCCCACCCAGCGCCGCGGCTTTGAAGGTTGAGCGTCGTGGCGCTCAACCATTCTGTTTTTATTTTTTTTGTTCTTTGTTCAGCACCGCAGCTCTCACTTTGAGGGCTGTGGTGTTGAAACATTCTGTTTTAACGGTTGTTCCATGCTTTGTCCAGCGTCCCCGCTCTCCCTTTGAGGGCCGTGGTGCTGAAACATTTTGTTTCAGCTGTCTTTCCTTGCATATTTCAGGGTTGAATAGCTTGGGTTGCTTCCCAAGAAGTGCTTCATTTATAGTCTTCTGTTGGACTAACTTGGACTCTAGACCGTGTCAAGCAAGTGAATTGAGGACTTTTGGCAATTAATTTCACCTCCCCAATGATGCTTCAATGTTTGTCCATTGACTTTAAATTTTTGACCATCTATCCCTCTAACTTCGATTGCTCCATGTGGAAATACCTCATTGACAATGAAAGGACCAGATCACCTTGATTTGAGCTTTCCTGAAAATAATTTCAAGCGAGAATTATAGAGCAACACTGATTGTCTTGACTCAAAGCTTCTTTCCACTATCTTCTTATCATGCCATTGCTTTGTTTCTCTTTATAGAGTTTGGCATTCTCATAAGTTTGAAGGTGAAATTCATCAAGTTAATTTAATTGCAACAACCTTTGCTCACCTATTGCTTGTAAATCAAAATTTAACTTCTTCATGGCCCAATAAGCATCATGTTCAAGTTCCACCAGTAAGTGACAAACTTTGCTAAAGATCAACCTATATGGAGACATACCAATTGGGGTCTTGTAAGCAGTTCGATATGCCCACAATGCATCATCCAATCTTTTTGCCCTATCTTTTCTTGTGGGACAAACTATCTTCTCCAAAATCCTCTTGATTTTGCGATTCGATACTTCCGCTTGGCCACTAGTTTGAGGATGGTACGTAGTGGCAACCTTGTGTTTAACTCCATATTTTGCTAGAAGTGCATCAAAATATGTGAGACCCTGTCAAGCTCGATTAAAAGACGGTATTGTATCGAGTGGTACAATTAAGTTAAATCGAGCCTTGAACTAGTTCAAATAGAAATTCTAAGAGGAATTTGAAAATTTTAAAACCAACAGAATGGTTTAGAATAGTGATTTGGAGTTCAAGGTCCAGTTTGGAGTCCATCAGAAAATTGACCGATTAGGGACAAAACGGTCATTTTACCATTTGATGATAAAATGGAGATTTTTAGCCAAGATTTGATCACATTTGACCAAGAATAATTATATGAAATATAATTATGATTATTGGAGTATAAAATGATGTTTAGTAGTGAAAAATTTTGATTCTCGGTATTTATAGAGCACAAGGGCAAAATGGTAATTTTGCCACTAGTGGACTAAACGAAAATTTTTTTTAAACAATTTTTGCCCCATTTAGTTAATATTGATCAATATTAGTGTTATTTTAGGTTGAAAAGTAGAAATAATGAGATTCCGGTACATTTCAGAGTATAAGGGCAAAATCGTAATTTTTTTGTCTCGGGGGCAAATCAGTAAAATTTTCGGCCCAGCACTTGTCAAGACCAAGGGATTTTAATTGTGGTAGGATTGGATAAATACCAGAATATTTGTGGTGGAAAATTAAGAAGAAAAAGTCAAAAAGTTAAAAATTTGGCCAATAAGCATGTGACACATGGCATGCTTGATTATTTTATTATTTTCTATAGAAATCAGCCCATTAAATCCCCAATTCCCTCACCATATTCGGCCTAGACATCCAGCAACCAGAAAAAAGGAAGAACAAAAGGAAAAACAAGAAAACCTAGGTGGAAATTCAAAGAAAAAGTGAAGAAATCAAGGAAACAAGCTAGGTAAGTTAAAATTTCTTTAATTCTCCTTGATACCTAGCTTACCCATGCTTTTGTTCTTGATTTCCATGGTTGAATATTGAGTTATCATGATGAATTCAATTCTGAAAAATGGGTATGGAAGAGGAATTGTTGTTGGAATAATTTGATTTTAGACTATGTTAGTGTTTAGGGATAGTTAAGCATGGTTATGAACAAAAACACAAAAGAAATATTTAATTTCTCTAGGGTTCCTTGTTGGCTGAACCATGAGGGCTGAATATCAATGGGGGATTGTTTTTATTTCAAGGAAAATGGCATGGAAAATGATGAAGTAAGGTGAAACGGTTATGTAGAAAAAATTCGATGCTAGTACACCAAATGACCAAATTTTTTTTCTATAAGGAATTGTGAGGGTTCTAATGCTGAATTTGGCTTTATTTAAATGTATGTGGTAAATTAAGGTATTAGAGGAGAAATGAATTAATTTGGAGGTGATTTGGACACAATCGCCGATTAATCGGGTGATCGGTCGAATTTAATCGATACCGTGATTAAGCGGTAATCGGGTATATTTGTGCATTTACATATCAAGCATTAGTAGTTTAAATTAATTTATATCAATTTAGGGACAATATAGTAAATTCCTCAACTTTGTTATTTGTCAAGGTGGTGAGACGTCCGGAAAAGGCAAAGGAATTACGCCTGAGGACTATTAGTCAGAGTTCACCCAGAATCCGAATTTTCAACACCTGTGAGTGGACTGCCTATCAAAATTGTTTTGGGAATATGACTGTTTTGAACAAAGTGTTTGAATGATTTTATGCAATTTTTCATGAAAATGAATGCCTTGGGAACAAGCTTTTGAGAAAAGGTTTATGCTATGAAATGTGGTTATTATGGATTTCTATGTGGCTGCATTATGTTGATATACATATATGCTTGAATATAATGTTGTGTAATTATGTTGACTCGGCTATGTGCGAGTAGGGAGTGTGCATAAGCCGAGGATGACCCGGTTATGTGCGAGTAGGGAGTGCGCATAATCCGGTGATGACCCAGCCATGTGCGAGTAGGGAGTGCGCATGAGCTGGTGATGATGATGATGATGAGCTGGTGATGATGATGATGGGTTGATGAGATGATGATGATGGGTATATACGTATATATATATATACATATGTAAATGTGTGTGATATAGCAAATTGATGGACAATGATTTATGGTTGTAATGTACGTAAAATTTGACACATTATACTTTGAGAATTTTCATGAATGTTAGGTTGATTTTATTAGTTTAGCAGGATGGCTATTGTTGAGTGAGGAAAAATGTTTCTCTTGTTGCTTTGTTTTCACTGCATCGAAATTCATGCTCGCTGTAGCGAAAAACTCTGGGGTTTGGAGGGGTTTTAAATAGGAATGAACTAAATTGCATTGTTTGAAACAAGTGCATCATGATTTTAAATTTTTCCTAATTGTTGCTTGTTCCCTTCCTTGTTCACTCACTGGGTTTATACTCACCATTTTCAAATTCATGTTTTCAGATCACGAGGTAGCCGATAATTAGGACGAGGTGTCCTTGTAGATCTGTGTACATCTTTTGGTAGGTGTCTCGGCATTCGGTAGCTGTATATCCATCCGAGTCACTCCGCTGGAGGTCGAGTATTATTTTGTTATGTATAGATGAACTTAAATGTAAATTTTAAAAGAGTAATGCCAGTACGAGTTGGCAATGTGTATCACTATTTTGACTCAAAGTCATGAAATACGACTTAGTGATAATAAATAGAATCATAAGTAAAATAAATAATAGGCTTGCTTGGATTTAGTGGATTATGTCCATTGGACCCATGCGCCGGTCATGACCCGGAATTTGGGTCGTGACAGTATTGGTATCAGAGCAAAGGGTTTTACCCGATCCTTGGGAACTCTCACGCGTGAACAGGGGCGAAGCGTGGCTCTCCGTCCAAGGGCTTATGGGGGTTGAGTGGTACGTCCCTCCCTATGAGTGCTCTGATAGGTACCTATTGTCGCCTCCGTAGCGATGGGGTTGAGTGGTACGTCCCTCCCTAGTGACAGTATTGGTATCAGAGCCCTAGGTTTGTCTAGGTCCTAGAACTTCCTTTTTGTTAGTCCAGCGGAGAGTCGGGTCTTTATGTGGGAACTTCAGTTGTAAAGTGTGAACCGCGGCACATTTTACAACCAAATGACCGCATAGATTCCCTATCTTAGAAACCACCTGTTGCTTTAAGTATGATTATAATATGTGTTTAATAACAGGCGTTTGCTTTTGTCTAGGTAAGAATGCCGCCTAAGACACGAGCCGCCTCAAGACGGGCAGGGGAGCAAGATGTTCCTATTGAGATGGCAGATAGACCACGGGCATCCACCCAGAGAGGCCGAGGTAGACGTGGCAGGGTCACTAGGCCGGTGGGGTTGGATACGCCTGTGAGTAGGCAAGAAGAGGGACAGTCCTCAGGTGATGTAGATAGACACCCAGCTAGGGGTATTACTATTGAGGATTTGGCGGCAGGCCTACAGGGAGTTAACCGGGTTGTAGAGATGATGGCGACCCGCATGGAAGATATACAAAGGGTAGTAGAGGGGAGACCTACAGTACAAGAATCCCCTAGCTCCCAAGGACAGGCCGATCACCAACATCATGAGGAGGAGAGGGGACATCTAGATATTTCTCTTCCTGACTTTCTCAAGCTTAAGCCTCCAACATTTTCAGGGTCTGATGCATCGGAGAAACCCCAGGTTTTCTTGGATAAGATGGAGAAAATTTGTAAAGCCTTGGGATGTTCTAGTGTTCGGTCAGTTGAGCTAGCCGCCTTCCAATTAGAGGATGTGGCGCAGGAATGGTATAGCTCTTTATGTAGAGGCAGACCGACTAATGCAACACCGTTGGCTTGGAGTGAGTTCAGTGTAGCCTTCTTAGATCGATTCTTACCACTCAGTGTGCGTAATGCTAGAGCTAGAGAGTTTGAGACTTTGGTACAGACTTCAAGCATGACGGTGTCTGAGTATGACATCAAGTTCACGCAGCTAGCTCGTTATGCGCCCTATCTCGTTTCTACTGAGGAGATGAAGATTCAGAGATTTGTGGATGGGTTAGTGGAGCCATTATTTAGGGCTGTGGCATCCCGAGATTTCACTACCTATTCTGCAGCAGTGGATCGTGCTCAACGCATCGAGATGAGGACCAATGAGAGTAGGGCTGCGAGAGATAGAGCAAAAAGGGGCAAGACAGAGGGTTATCAGGGCCGTAGAGATTTCAGCAGTGGTGGTTCATCTTCTAGCCGTCAGGGTCCACAGAGGGACTCACGGTTACCGCAGCAGGGGAGTGACGCACCTGGTGCTAATATTAGGGTGGGACAGAGAACCTTCAGTTCTAGGAGGCAGCAAGATTCTAGACAGAGTAGTCAAGTCATTCGCTCTTGTGATACTTGTGGGAGACGACATAGTGGACGGTGCTTCCTTACTACAAAAACTTGTTACGGGTGCGGTCAACCTGGGCATATTAGGAGGGACTGTCCGATGGCACATCAATCACCAGATTCTGCTCGTGGTTCCACTCAGCCAGCTTCATCTGCTCCGTCAGTTGCTGTCTCATCTGGCCGGGAGGTTAGTGGATCGAGAGGTAGAGGTGCGGGTACTTCCTCTCAAGGCAGACCATCTGGGTCCGGACATCAAAGTTCTATTGGTAGAGGCCAAGCGAGGGTGTTTGCTTTAACACAGCAGGAGGCTCAAACATCCAATGCCGTGGTCTCAGGTATTCTCTCCGTTTGTAATATGAATGCTCGAGTACTATTTGATCCTGGTGCTACCCATTCTTTTATCTCTCCATGTTTTGCATCTCGGTTGGGTAGAGGTCGTGTTAGGAGAGAGGAACAATTAGTGGTGTCTACTCCTTTAAAGGAGATATTTGTGGCCGAGTGGGAATATGAGTCTTGTGTAGTGCGAGTCAAGGATAAAGACACTTCGGTGAATCTAGTGGTGCTAGACACCTTAGACTTTGATGTAATCTTGGGGATGAATTGGTTATCACCCTGTCATGCTAGTGTGGACTGCTATCATAAATTGGTTAGATTTGATTTCCCCGGTGAACCATCATTTAGTATTCAAGGGGATAGGAGTAATGCTCCAACCAATTTGATATCGGTCATATCTGCCAGAAGATTATTACGACAGGGTTGTATAGGTTACTTGGCTGTTGTAAAGGATAGTCAGGCAAAGATTGGAGATGTAACTCAAGTGTCGGTGGTGAAGGAGTTCGTGGATGTATTTCCTGAAGAGCTACCAGGTTTGCCTCCTGAACGGGAGGTTGAGTTTTGCATAGATTTGATTCCCGACACTAGACCTATATCCATACCCCCATATAGAATGGCACCTGCAGAGCTTAAAGAGCTTAAGGATCAGTTGGAGGATTTGTTGGATAAAGGTTTCATACGACCTAGTGTATCCCCATGGGGAGCACCAGTGTTATTTGTGAAGAAGAAAGATGGGTCACTTAGGCTGTGCATTGATTATCGACAGCTTAATAAAGTGACGGTGAAGAATAAATATCCTCTCCCAAGGATAGATGATTTATTTGATCAACTACAAGGAGCACAATGTTTTTCTAAGATAGATCTGCGATCTGGGTACCATCAGTTGAGAATCCGGAACGAAGATATACCCAAGACCGCATTTCGAACAAGATATGGGCACTATGAGTTCTTAGTGATGTCATTTGGGCTCACGAATGCTCCTGCAGCCTTTATGGATTTGATGAACCGAGTGTTCAAACCTTATTTGGATAAGTTTGTAGTGGTGTTTATTGATGATATTTTGATATATTCAAAGAGTCGAGAGGAGCATGAGCAGCATCTTAAGATAGTGCTCCAAATTTTGAGAGAACATCGATTGTATGCTAAGTTCTCCAAGTGTGAGTTTTGGCTCGAAAGTGTTGCATTCTTGGGGCATGTGGTATCTAAGGAGGGGATACGAGTTGATACAAAGAAAATTGAAGCAGTGGAAAAATGGCCAAGGCCAACATCAGTTACGGAGATTAGAAGCTTTGTGGGTTTAGCTGGCTATTATCGTCGCTTTGTGAAAGACTTCTCCAAAATAGTTGCCCCTTTGACTAAGCTGACACGTAAAGATACAAAATTTGAGTGGTCTGATGCTTGTGAGAATAGTTTTGAGAAGCTTAAGGCATGTCTCACCACAGCTCCAGTGTTAAGCCTGCCGCAAGGCACAGGGGGTTACACGGTGTTTTGTGATGCATCGGGGGTTGGTTTAGGATGTGTATTGATGCAACATGGGAAGGTGATTGCGTATGCATCTAGGCAACTTAAAAGGCATGAGCAGAATTACCCCATACACGATTTGGAAATGGCAGCAATCGTGTTTGCCTTAAAGATTTGGAGACATTACTTGTATGGTGAGACTTGCGAGATATACACGGACCACAAAAGTCTGAAGTATATATTTCAGCAGAGGGATCTTAACTTACGGCAACGTAGATGGATGGAGTTGCTAAAGGATTATGATTGTACTATTCTTTATCATCCCGGTAAGGCCAATGTAGTGGCGGATGCCTTGAGTCGAAAATCAATGGGAAGCTTGGCACATATTTCCATTGGTAGGAGATCTTTGGTTAGAGAGATCCATAGCTTGGGAGACATAGGTGTGCGTTTGGAAGTTGCGGAGACAAATGCTTTGCTAGCACACTTTAGAGTGAGGCCTATTTTAATGGACAGGATTAAAGAAGCACAAAGTAAAGATGAATTTGTGATTAAGGCCTTAGAGGATCCTCAGGGTAGGAAAGGAAAAATGTTTACTAAAGGCACAGATGGAGTGTTGAGGTATGGAACCAGACTTTATGTGCCTGATGGTGACGGGTTGAGGAGAGAAATATTAGAGGAAGCTCACATGGCAGCTTATGTGGTACATCCAGGGGCTACAAAAATGTATCAAGATTTGAAAGAGGTGTATTGGTGGGAAGGACTTAAGAGAGATGTAGCTGAGTTTGTCTCCAAGTGCCTAGTTTGTCAGCAGGTTAAGGCCGAGCATCAAAAGCCTGCAGGGCTACTACAGCCATTACCAGTACCCGAGTGGAAGTGGGAACATATTGCTATGGACTTTGTAACGGGTTTGCCTCGAACCAGTGGGGGATATGATTCAATTTGGATAGTAGTGGACCGGTTAACAAAGTCAGCTCATTTTCTTCCGGTTAAGACTACTTATGGGGCTGCCCAATATGCTCGAGTTTATGTGGATGAGATAGTGCGACTACATGGTATTCCCATTTCTATAGTATCTGACAGAGGAGCTCAGTTTACTAGTAGGTTTTGGGGAAAGTTGCAAGAAGCATTGGGCACTAAGTTGGATTTCAGCACAGCTTTCCACCCTCAGACTGATGGACAATCTGAACGGACCATACAGACATTGGAGGATATGTTGAGGGCTTGTGTGATAGACCTTGGTGTCAGGTGGGAACAATATCTACCCTTAGTGGAATTTGCCTACAACAACAGTTTCCAAACTAGCATCCAAATGGCACCATTTGAGGCCTTATATGGACGAAGATGTAGGTCACCCATTGGATGGCTAGAGGTGGGAGAAAGGAAACTTTTGGGGCCTGAATTGGTGCAGGATGCAACCGAGAAAATACACATGATCCGTCAAAGGATGTTAACAGCACAAAGTAGACAGAAATCATATGCTGATAACCGACGGAGAGACTTGGAGTTCCAAGTAGGAGATCATGTATTTTTGAAAGTTTCGCCAACTAAAGGGATAATGAGGTTTGGCAAGAAAGGGAAGTTAAGTCCTCGGTATATAGGGCCATTCGAGATCTTAGAAAAGGTTGGAGCGGTGGCTTATCGTTTGGCATTACCACCAGACCTCTCTAATATTCATCCCGTGTTTCATGTATCCATGCTTAGGAAGTACAACCCAGATCCATCACATGTAATACGGTATGAAACAATTCAGTTGCAAGATGATCTAACCTATGAGGAACAACCGGTAGCTATCCTTGATAGGCAAGTTAAAAAGCTCCGTTCAAAGGATGTAGCCTCAGTGAAAGTGTTGTGGCGGAATCACACTAGCGAGGAGGTAACGTGGGAAGCTGAGGATGAGATGCGGACAAAGCATCCACACCTCTTCGATATGTAAAGGTAAGCCACTCTACATTGAATTTAAATTCGGGGACCGAATTTTTATTAGTGGGGGAGAATGTGAGACCCTGTCAAGCTCGATTAAAAGACGGTATTGTATCGAGTGGTACAATTAAGTTAAATCGAGCCTTGAACTAGTTCAAATAGAAATTCTAAGAGGAATTTGAAAATTTTAAAACCAACAGAATGGTTTAGAATAGTGATTTGGAGTTCAAGGTCCAGTTTGGAGTCCATCAGAAAATTGACCGATTAGGGACAAAACGGTCATTTTACCATTTGATGATAAAATGGAGATTTTTAGCCAAGATTTGATCACATTTGACCAAGAATAATTATATGAAATATAATTATGATTATTGGAGTATAAAATGATGTTTAGTAGTGAAAAATTTTGATTCTCGGTATTTATAGAGCACAAGGGCAAAATGGTAATTTTGCCACTAGTGGACTAAACGAAAATTTTTTTTAAACAATTTTTGCCCCATTTAGTTAATATTGATCAATATTAGTGTTATTTTAGGTTGAAAAGTAGAAATAATGAGATTCCGGTACATTTCAGAGTATAAGGGCAAAATCGTAATTTTTTTGTCTCGGGGGCAAATCAGTAAAATTTTCGGCCCAGCACTTGTCAAGACCAAGGGATTTTAATTGTGGTAGGATTGGATAAATACCAGAATATTTGTGGTGGAAAATTAAGAAGAAAAAGTCAAAAAGTTAAAAATTTGGCCAATAAGCATGTGACACATGGCATGCTTGATTATTTTATTATTTTCTATAGAAATCAGCCCATTAAATCCCCAATTCCCTCACCATATTCGGCCTAGACATCCAGCAACCAGAAAAAAGGAAGAACAAAAGGAAAAACAAGAAAACCTAGGTGGAAATTCAAAGAAAAAGTGAAGAAATCAAGGAAACAAGCTAGGTAAGTTAAAATTTCTTTAATTCTCCTTGATACCTAGCTTACCCATGCTTTTGTTCTTGATTTCCATGGTTGAATATTGAGTTATCATGATGAATTCAATTCTGAAAAATGGGTATGGAAGAGGAATTGTTGTTGGAATAATTTGATTTTAGACTATGTTAGTGTTTAGGGATAGTTAAGCATGGTTATGAACAAAAACACAAAAGAAATATTTAATTTCTCTAGGGTTCCTTGTTGGCTGAACCATGAGGGCTGAATATCAATGGGGGATTGTTTTTATTTCAAGGAAAATGGCATGGAAAATGATGAAGTAAGGTGAAACGGTTATGTAGAAAAAATTCGATGCTAGTACACCAAATGACCAAATTTTTTTCTATAAGGAATTGTGAGGGTTCTAATGCTGAATTTGGCTTTATTTAAATGTATGTGGTAAATTAAGGTATTAGAGGAGAAATGAATTAATTTGGAGGTGATTTGGACACAATCGCCGATTAATCGGGTGATCGGTCGAATTTAATCGATACCGTGATTAAGCGGTAATCGGGTATATTTGTGCATTTACATATCAAGCATTAGTAGTTTAAATTAATTTATATCAATTTAGGGACAATATAGTAAATTCCTCAACTTTGTTATTTGTCAAGGTGGTGAGACGTCCGGAAAAGGCAAAGGAATTACGCCTGAGGACTATTAGTCAGAGTTCACCCAGAATCCGAATTTTCAACACCTGTGAGTGGACTGCCTATCAAAATTGTTTTGGGAATATGACTGTTTTGAACAAAGTGTTTGAATGATTTTATGCAATTTTTCATGAAAATGAATGCCTTGGGAACAAGCTTTTGAGAAAAGGTTTATGCTATGAAATGTGGTTATTATGGATTTCTATGTGGCTGCATTATGTTGATATACATATATGCTTGAATATAATGTTGTGTAATTATGTTGACTCGGCTATGTGCGAGTAGGGAGTGTGCATAAGCCGAGGATGACCCGGTTATGTGCGAGTAGGGAGTGCGCATAATCCGGTGATGACCCAGCCATGTGCGAGTAGGGAGTGCGCATGAGCTGGTGATGATGATGATGATGAGCTGGTGATGATGATGATGGGTTGATGAGATGATGATGATGGGTATATACGTATATATATATATATACATATGTAAATGTGTGTGATATAGCAAATTGATGGACAATGATTTATGGTTGTAATGTACGTAAAATTTGACACATTATACTTTGAGAATTTTCATGAATGTTAGGTTGATTTTATTAGTTTAGCAGGATGGCTATTGTTGAGTGAGGAAAAATGTTTCTCTTGTTGCTTTGTTTTCACTGCATCGAAATTCATGCTCGCTGTAGCGAAAAACTCTGGGGTTTGGAGGGGTTTTAAATAGGAATGAACTAAATTGCATTGTTTGAAACAAGTGCATCATGATTTTAAATTTTTCCTAATTGTTGCTTGTTCCCTTCCTTGTTCACTCACTGGGTTTATACTCACCATTTTCAAATTCATGTTTTCAGATCACGAGGTAGCCGATAATTAGGACGAGGTGTCCTTGTAGATCTGTGTACATCTTTTGGTAGGTGTCTCGGCATTCGGTAGCTGTATATCCATCCGAGTCACTCCGCTGGAGGTCGAGTATTATTTTGTTATGTATAGATGAACTTAAATGTAAATTTTAAAAGAGTAATGCCAGTACGAGTTGGCAATGTGTATCACTATTTTGACTCAAAGTCATGAAATACGACTTAGTGATAATAAATAGAATCATAAGTAAAATAAATAATAGGCTTGCTTGGATTTAGTGGATTATGTCCATTGGACCCATGCGCCGGTCATGACCCGGAATTTGGGTCGTGACAAAATACTTATTGCAAAAGTGACTTCCCTCATCACTAATAATTGCCTTTGCAATGCGAAATTGAGTGAAAATATTCTTCTTAATGAAATTCATCACCACCTTTGAGTCATTATGAGGAAAGGCTGCTACTTCAACTCACTTGGAGACATAATCAACAGCAAGCAAAATGTATTTGTTGTTGTATGAAGATATGAACGGACCCATGCAGTCAATACCCCATACATCAAAAATTTCTATCTCCAAGATGTTGTTGAAAGGCATCTCATGTCGCCTTGAGATATTACCCACCCTTTGGCACCTGTCACAATGCAAGACAAAATTATGAGCATCCTTAAATAGTGTAGGTGAACACAAACCTGATTGAAGGACTTTAGCAGCAGTCCTTATTCCTCCAAAGTGTCCTCCATAATCGGAAGAATGGCAATGGTGAAGCACACTTTGAATCTCTTCTTCTGGAATGCATTTTCTATAAATCTGGTCTTTACACTGCTTGAACAAGTAAGGCTCATCCCAAAAATAAAATTTAACATCATGCAAAAATTTCTTTTTCTGATGAAAATTTAAATCAAGGGGAATAATATTGCTTACTAGATAATTCACGAAGTCAGCATACTAAGGAAGTGATTTCTTACCAACTTGAAGGATTTGTTCATCAGGGAAAGTCTCCTTGATTAAGGTTGAATCTTTACCTTGATCTTTAATCTCCAATCTTGAGAGGTAATCTGCCACTTGATTTTCTGTTCCTTTTTTATCATGAATCTCTAGATCAAACTCTTGTAGCAAGAGAATCCACCTTATCAATCTTGGTTTAGCATCTTTCTTATAAATCAAATATTTGATAGCTGAATAGTTAATGTACACTATCACCTTCATCCCCATGAGATAGGAGCAAAATTTGTCAAAAACAAACACTACAGCTAAGAGCTTCATTTCTGTTGTGGTATAATTTTTCTGGGCCTCATTCAAAGTCTTGCTAGCATAATAGATGGAATGGAAGATTTTATCCTTCCTTTGTCCCAAAATAGCTCCCACCACATAATCACTCGCATCACACGTTAGTTCAAAAGGAAGAGTCCAATCAAGACTAATTATGATAGGTGCAGATATTAATCTTTTCTTCAATTCATCAAAAGTAGCAAGACATTCATTATCAAACTTAAATGGCACATCTTTTTCCAATAAATTGCAAAGTGGTTTAGAAATTTTTGAAAAGTCTTTAATAAATCTTCTATAAAAACTAGCATGACCAAGAAAACTTCTAATACCTTTGACATTTATTGGAGGTGGTAATTTCTCAATTGCTTCAATTTTTACTTTATCTACCTCAATGCCGCTACTAGAGATCTTGTGCCCAAGAACAATACCTTATCGCACCATGAAGTGACATTTCTCCTAATTGAGCACCAAATTTGTTTTCTCACATCGCTTGAGTACCTTAGCAAGATTTAAGAGACAATTACCAAAATTATTTCCAAAGACAGAAAAATCATCCACAAATACCTCTAAACATTTATCCATCATGTCTGTGAATATGGCCATCATACATCTCTAAAATGTGGCAGGTGCATTACATAATCCAAATGGCATTCTTCTAAAAGCAAAGGTGCCATAAGGACATGTAAATGTAGTCTTTTCTTAGTCTTCAGGAGCAATAACAATTTGGTTATAACCAGAGCAACCATCTAAAAAGCAATAATATTCCTTACCAGCCAAGCTATCCAACATTTGATCAATGAATAGAAGAGGGAAGTGATCTTTCCTTCTCACTTTGTTGAGCTTGTAGTAGTCCATGCACATTCTCCATCCAATCATAGTTCTTGTTGGAATGAGCTCATTATTGTCATTGGCCACCACAGTCATTCCTCTTTTCTTAAGAACACATTGAACTGGACTAACCCATGAGCTATCAGAGATAGGATAAATTATTTCAGCATCCAACCACTTGATGATTTCCTTCTTGACTACTTTTTTCATGATGGGATTCAATCTTCTTTGCTGTTCAATTGTGACTTTGTGATTTTCCTCAAGGAGAATTTTGTGCATGCAAACAGAAGGGCTAATTCCCTTAATATCAGCTATGGTCCACCCTATTGCTTTCTTGAATTCTCTAAGTGTCGTCAATAACTTCTCCTATTGCATGTTAGTAATAGCAGCAGAAATAATAACTGGAAGAGTAGAAGATTTTCCAAGAAAAGCATACCTCAAGTGTGCAGGTAGAGGTTTGGATTCCAAAATAGGTGGTTCCTCAATGGAAGGCTTAGAAGCTGGCATCAAAGAAGCTAAAATATTTAAAGACTTAAATTGACGATTAGTTCTAAATTTGAAGTGAGTATTTAACAAATTTGAATATTCGATAAATTCATCATCATCCCTTTTTCTTTCTCACACATTCCTTCCTTATCAACATGTAAATTCTCAAGTTCAACTGCTTTTTCTTTCACCCCTTCAATCTCTTTTCCACTCCTTAAAGTGATTGCTTTGCATTGTTCCTTACCTTTAGGATTGATTTTTGTGCCATTGGGTAAGGAACCTTGAGGTCTATTGTTGATGGAATTTGCAAGCTGTCCCACTTGGGTTTCAAGATTTCTCAATGAGGCTCCTTGACTTTGAATTAAAGCATTAGTCTTGGACATATATTGTAAGAGAAGTTCTTCCAATTAGGACTTCTTTTTAAGAATTTATGGTCTAGCTTGTTGTTGAAAACCAGGAGGCATGATGGGTTTTGGATTGGAAGGCCCTACATTGTTGTTCCATGAAAGGTTGTGGTGGTTTCTCCAACCAGGATTATAAGAATTGGAGTGTGGGTTATTCTGTTGTCTATTGAAGTTCCCCACAAACTAGACTGATTCAGAATTGTATGGACATTGATCATATGAATGGCCATCTCCACACATCTCACAAACTACTAATGAATTTTGAATTGCATGAACTCCCAATGTGTCAAACTTCTTGGATAGTGTAGCCACTTGCACAGCTACTTGAGCAATTAAGTTGCCTATTGCCTCAATTTCATATGCTCCAACAGCTTTTCTCAGACCCGACCTTTTTGAAGGCCATTGATAATTATTTGAGGCCATCTCTTCCAACAAATTATAAGCATTTGTAGCATTCTTACTCATTAATGCCCCACCAGCATCAGTATCAATTATGGTTTTTATTGACCCAACCAACCCATTGTAGAATGTCTGAACTTGCAACCAATCAGGAATACCATGATGTGGACATCTTCTCAGTAGTTCTTTAAACCTCTCCTAGGCTTCACATAAAGAGTCACCATCAAATTGTGTGAATGAGGTGATTTCGTTCTTCATCTTTGAAGTCTTGGTAGGCAGAAAGAACTTTGCGAGAAACTTTTGAGCCAAGTCTTCCCATGTAGTGGTAGACCCATTGGGCAGTAAATTAAGCCAGCTCTTTGCTTTATCCCTCAGAGAAAACGAAAACAGTCTCAATCTAATAGCATCATCAGTTACTCCATTGTATTTAAAGGTATCACAAATCTCCAAGAAATTTACCAAATGAGAATTAGGATCATCACTAGGTAACCCACCAAACTGGACTGAAGACTGAATCATCTGAATGTAAGTTGGTTTAATTTCAAAATTATTTGCATTGATGGAAGGTCTCCTAAAGTTTTGGTGCAAACCTTGCATAAGAGGAACAACATAATCTCGTAGTACTCTATTTGCTTCAGGAACCAGATTAGTGGCATTATTGCCATTGTTATTGTTATCCTCACCCATTGTTTGACTTAAAGCTGCAACTTGTAAATTCTTCCTTCGACGTCTTCTGAAAGTTCTTTCTATCTCAAGATCAAAAGAAACAAGATTCAAGTTGTTTCTTCTTTGCATACAATGACCAAAGATATCTGCAAACAAACAAAATCTAATATTAAAACAAGAAAAATAAAATTTGAAGTAAGACTAAATTGCTTGGTATTAGTATTAATTAAAATTTTAAAAACAATTCCCCGATAACAGTGCCAAAAACTTGTCAGTTAAAATTCCACTATGCAAGTTTACGTATAGAATAGACAGTATATTAGCAAGCAAAGTATCAATCCCACAGGGAATTAATCTAAAATATTACTAAGTACTAAAATTAGAACAAATTAATCTTATCCAAACACTCAAAATTAATTGATTAACTAAAACTAATTAACTAAACTTTTAACCAACAAGAAAAATCAAAATAATACTAATTTAAGAAAATATCAAATCAAACAAGCCTAGGATTACAATATCCCCCACACTTCATTTAAATCTTACCTCTCTTCCTTAACTTATTTCAATGGGTTGAATTGCTAACCTAGAGTCCTAAATTATTTATAAGGGTCTCCTGACTCATCTTATAAAAATATCTATTTTAACCAAACCATTATATCCCTATGTGAATTAAAATTAAAATAGACTCATTAAGTTCAGGCTTTAATCTGGCTACATATGGCCTATAGGTATATCCCTATCCTATACGTAAATCAATTAATATGATCATATGCTATCCCAATTTTAATCTACACTAAACTCCCTTTCCCAAGTTTGTTTAGGTTCCTAAATCTATTTAATTGGTGATCAGGCAATTAAAAAGCATTAAGAACAAATTGGAATAAACAATTCAAATCCCATTAAAAATAAGCAAGAAAGAGATTAAAAATTTAGATTACATGTGAGTTCAATTGCAATCCTAGAAAAAGAAAATTAGCTACTCATAATTGCAAAAACAAATAACATTATAATAAATTCAACCATTGAGAGTAACAAGAAAGATAAAAGCCAAGGAAGAAAACAAAACAATATTTGCCGCCTTGATCTCCAAGTTTCAACCTCAACTCTTAGCTCTTGAATCTCCCAAAAGTTATCTCCCCTAATGTTGTTAAACATATCCTATTTATACTAATAAGCTTAACCTAAAGTTCCTTAAGCTAACCTAGGGTTTAATTGGGCTTAAAAGTGTAATGAGAGGCCTAAAAATCAATTGTCAATCTTTACAAATTTCCATTCTCGGCACAGTACATCTAGCTATTTTCTAACATGCTTTTCTCTATCTTCAAAGCAGAACTAGGTAAAGTGATCTGCATCAAATTTTTAGCTTTGTCTCTTAGATTTCCAATGGTTTAAGAATCGCATTATTTGGTGTCCTGTAGCTCAAGTTATGGCCAAAACACCGAAGCATATGTAAGTAGACTTTTGGGTCTTTCAACATCTCACTTTCCAAAATTAAGCCCAATTTCTTTTATTTCCTACAAAATATAAAAACTAATAAATAATAACTAAATTAAAAAGAATAACATAAAATTAAAATAACTCACTTAAAAATAAACTAATTATAAAAACAACTAAAAATAAATAAATTATAATTAAAAATTAAGAACTTAGCTAATATTTAATAACTAAATTGGAATAAAATAATTCTATAAAATAGAATTATCACAGCTGCTTGCCCTTGTTCTGTATCAGTAGGTCCACTTTCTCTGGCAATGTGAACTGACTCAAGAGAAGCCCTTGCAGATGCTGACTTCTAATTTTTGTCTTTTGCTGCTTCTCTTTCTGTTTGTTCTTCTCTGACCATTTGGTGAAAGACATCTATTATTCAAACTTCCTCAAAGTTAAGAGGAGCTGATTTTTTTGGTTGTGGTTCACCATGTGATGGAGAGTTGTCATTAAAGGATCCAAGTACTTCAGTGCCTTCATTGGATTCTTCTTTTTTTTAAGGCTTAAGAGTGGGAGATTTCCTTGCTGGAACAAATTCTTGTTCATCACCTTCAGCTTGGAGGACAGGACTTTTAGCAGTTTGTTCTGCTAGTGCTGGACTTGGTGTTGTAGAAGTGTCTTCAGTTGTAGGACCAGAAGGTGTTCTTCCATTTTCTTTCATCACATTTTCCAGCTCTTCTAACTTATCTTCAATTTTCTGTATCTTTGAAGACTGGTCAGTGAGTTTCCCATCAATTCTCATTAGCAAATTTAGAATCATTTCATTCATATCTGGGAAGAAGTTATCTGAGTCTAAGCAGGGGTGGAATGCTCATCCGTTGGAGTAATCTTTGGGGTCTTGACAAACTTTTCTCCTTCTAGTTTGTACCTTATCTTTGGCAAACTTCCTAGATAGATTACCTGGTCTTTGCTTTTTACATGGTCCATTTCATATCTTGAACTCCATATGCCCTTTTTCTTAATTAGAGAGGTAATTATGTTTCCATACGGCAGATTTACCTTCTCAACTTGACATGTTCCTCTCATATTTTCTATCATGAATCTGCCTAAGTTAAGGGGAGTAGCATTAAAGGCATGATCCATTAGCCACATATCTTGAAGGCTTATGTAGCTGAAGCTACCGCTTTTTCCATGAATTGTAAAGGCAATGAAATAATGCAAGATCCTAATCTGAGGGCTTTTAATGAAATTGGCATAACTTTTGGATGATTATCTTTCCTTTTTCCCTATTATTATTTCCCACAGAGATGAAGGATCATAATTTTCAAGAAGTTTATATTCTCCGTCTTCACACTCAACTTTAAGCAGACTTCCCAAATCTGTGGCCCTAACCACAAACTTTATTCCATTCAGGAACACATTCAAACCATCATTAACAAAATCCTCTGGTTCCTCAAGTTCATTTTCAATCTAGTGCAATGCTAGCATATAATTCCTTCACTAAGCTGACAATATAGGTTCTCTTCTTAAAAACACTCAATTTCCTCAATTTTATCTCTTCAAAATAATCCGATAAACCTTTTTTAATTTTTGGAACCTCATTAAAGCTATCCCAGTCATTGAATTTCCCACATGAAATGGGTACATACTCTATCTTTCTAAACCTATCCTCATAAGTTTTATTTCTAAATTTGGTTGCTAGAGGAGTACCTTTTTTGGATGATTTTTCCTTTTCCTTCTTTTTCTTTGATTTCTATTCTTTTTCTTTCTATTTCTTCTGAGTTTTCTTTGTGACCATAGTTAACTCATCCTTCTTCCTTTTCTTTTGAATCTCGGATGGTGGACTTTCTTCCATGGGTCGTTTTCCCTTCTTCTTTTCCAAAACATTACTAGGTAATGTGGATTTGGCCATCGATTTTGAGTGCTTTCAGACTTAGGGTTTGAGAGTTTAAGAGAAATGGGGCTTTGGTTTTCAGAAGAGTGGCTTCTGATGTGAGAAAATGACGGTGAGAAGTTATGAGTGATTTTTCTTGAAGAAAAAAAAACTGTCAGACTCCCCCTTTTAAATGCAGTAAATTACCCCCTTTTTCAAATTTCAAAATTTTGCCACTCTTTTTATTTTTCACTTAAGCGATTTTTTTTCTTTTCTTCTTTACCCGATATGCTTGCTTTTTTTCTTTTTATTATATTTTATCTTGGTTTCTTAACTAACTAAGTTTTGCTTTTTATTTGACTAAGTCTATTAACGAAAAGAAATAGAATTCTCTTAGTTGGTTAAGCGATTCTCTCAATCAACTAAGTACCTACTGTCTTATGAATGAAAAGCTTATAAATTTTCCTAAAGCTTCTGTACATTAACCATTCCTAGATTTCTCTTAATTTCACAGAATCTTTCCTCATTCAGGGGCTTGGTGAATAAATATATCAGCTAATTGTTGCAAAATGTTAACAAACTCAATCTTAATGTCTCCTTTAATCACATGGTCTCTAATAAAGTGATGTCTAATTTCAATATGTTTGGTCCTAGAGTGCTGAACTGAATTCTTTGAGATGTTTATGGCACTTGTGTTATCACAGAATATTGGTACATTATGCATGGTTACTCCAAAGTCTTTTAATTGTTGTTTAATCCATAAAATCTGAGCACAGCAACTACTTAAGGAAACATATTCAGCTTCAGCTATGGAGAGTGCAACTGAGTTTTGTTTCTTACTTGACCACGACACAAGCATGTTTCTTAGAAACTGACAAGTGCCATTAGTAATTTTTCTATCCATTTTGCTTCTAGCAAAATCAGCATCAGAATAACCAATGAGATTAAAGAATGATTCTCTAAGATACCATATTCCTAAAGTTTGTGTATCTAAGAGATACCTGAAGATTCTTTTTACAACAATCAAGTGTGACTCTTTGGGTTGTGATTGAAACCGTGCAAATAAACATACACTAAATTGAATATCAGGTCTACTAGCAGTTAAATAAAGTAGAGATCCAATCATACCTCTATAAAGCTTTTGATCAACACTTTTTCATCTCTCATTAGCATCAAGTTTGGTGGAGGGACTCATTGGTGTGCTGATTGATTTCAACTTTACCATATCAAACTTTTTCAGCATGTCTTGAACATATCTTTCTTGATTAATAAAGATTCCATCCTCACTTTGTTTGATTTAGAGGCCAAGAAAGAATTTAAGCTCACCCATCATGCTCATTTCGAATTCACTTGCATTTCTTCAGCAAAATTCTTACACAAAGCCTCATTAGTATCACCAAACACAATATCATCCATGTAGATTTGAACAATAGTTAAATCATTCAAGCATTTCTTAATAAATAGTGTTGTGTCAATACTCCCTCTAAAATGCGTTTTCTTAATAACAACTTTGAGAGTCTTTCATACTAGGCCCTTGAAGCTTGTTTTAGTCCATACAAGGCCTTATGTAGTTTGAAAACATAATCAGGTTTTTCAAAGTCCTTAAATCTAGGGGGTTGTTTGGCATAAACTTCTTCTTGAATGAGACCATTTAAAAATGCACTTTTCACATCCATTTGAAATAATTTAAAGTTTATGAGACATGCAAATGCAAGCAATAATCTTATGGCTTTTATCCTAGCAACAAGGGCAAAAGTTTCATCATAGTCAATGCCTTATTCTTAGTTATATCCTTAAGCCACTAACTTAGCTTTGTTTTTAATAACATTACCTTGCTCATCTACCTTATTTCTAAACACCCACGTTGTGCCAACAATTGGGTGCTTGAATGGCCTAGAAACCAGTGTCCATACATGGTTTCTTTCAAATTGTTCAAGTTCTTCTTGCATGGCCAATATCCAACTTTCCTCTTTTTTTGCCTCTTCAAAACTTTTAGGCTTGATTTGTGAGATAAAAGCTGTAAATTCACATGTTTTTCTAATTCTTCTCCTGGTTTTGACTTCTTGTGTAAGATCACCAATGATCTGCTCTTGTGGATGATCTTTGATATATTTTCAGCTCTTTGGAAGATCAATGTGTTGATTTTCAGTCCTTTAAAGAGTTTTTAAAGGTGGAGGTTCTTTTTCTCTTCCAAGGGAGTTCTTTTCATTGTTTTTTTTTTGTTTTCTAGGCTCATTTCTTCCATTTATCTTTCAAAGTCCTCTGCATCATTTTCATCAACAAGAACTTCCTTTTGCAAGGCATTAGATTCATTAAAAACTACATGGATAGACTTTTCAACTGTTAAAGTTCTTTTATTAAAAACTCTATAAGCTTTTGAATTCAATGGATATCCTAGAAATATTGCCTCATCATTTTTACCATCAAACTTTCCTAGAGAATGTTTCCCTTCATTCAGTACAAAGCATTTGTAGCCAAAACTTCAAAGGTGAGAGATGTTTGGTTTTCTACCTTTGTATAGTTCATATGTGGTTTTTGATATCATGGTCCTTATTGAGACTCTATTAAGAATGTAAGCTGCTGTGTTGACAGCTTCTGCCTAAAAATACTTTGGTAGATTGTTTTCACAAAGCATGGTTCGAGCCATTTTTTTTAAAGTTTGATTTTTTCTTTCTACAACCCCATTTTGTTGAGGTGTTCTAGGTGCTGAAAACTTATGATCCAACCCCTTTTCATTACAAAAGTTTTCAAACTCATCTCCCTTAAACTCACCTCCATGATCACTCTTAATGCTAACTATGACAAGTCCTTTTTCATTTTGAACCTTCTCACAATGATTTACAAATGTAGGTAGAGCATCATTTTTATGAGAAAGAAAGTAAACCCAAGTATACTTAGAGTAGTCATCAACTATCACAAAGCCATCTGATTTGCCTCCTAGACTAGTTGTGTTAATTGGACCAAATAAATCAATATGTAGTAGCTCAAGAGGTCTAAAGGTTGAGACAATCTTTTTGGTTTTGAAGGATGTTCTAACTTGTTTACCTAGTTGGCAAGCATCACAAATCTGATCATTCTCAAATTTAAGTTCAGGCAATCCAATAACTAGATTTTTTCTCATCAATTTTGAGATGGTATGCATGCTCACATGTCCAAGTCTCCTATGCCATAACTAGCTATCATTTTCTTCATTTGCCATAAGACATGTTTCACAATTAAGCTCAAGATCTTCAAAGAATATAAAATACATATTTTTTATTCTTTTTCCTATGAATGAAGTTTTGTTGTTACTAATGTCTATCACTTCATATTTATTTGAATCAAAACATACCTTAAAACCTTTATCACACAATTGACTGATACTTAATAAATTGTGTTTTAAACTTTTAACAAGCAACACATGACTAATTTGAGCTTGAGAATTCTTACCAATAGTTCCTATACCATGAATTCTACCTTTTGAATCATCTCCAAAAGATACAGTACCTCTTTTTTTCTTGTCCAGCTGAGCAAACAACATTTCGTTTCTTGTCATGTGTCTAAAGCAGCCACTGTCCATGTACCATGGTTGCTTTTCCTTCAGTTGAGCACTTGAGCATATGTCTTTTCTGTTTGGCTTAACCTGTAAGATAGATTTTCAGTTTTTCTTACCAAGTACCCATACCTTGATGGGTCCTTGAAGGTTAGCTGCTACATAAGATCCTTTTGGAACCCAAATCCTTTTCATTTTCTGTGTGCTTCTTTTTCTATAACAGTCATATGCTACATGACCAAGTTTATCACAAATATAACATCTAGATGAGTCATTATCAGAATTTTTCTTAAAGTATGTGTTTCTTCTTGATGTTTCTTTCCTCAAACTCTTAAGAGTAGTATTTTCATCAACTGCTTTTTGTAAAGCTTCAGTTCCGTTTTCCAATTCCAATTTCAGAATTTCAAAATCTATTTTTAAATGTTCTAGTTCCGTTTGAAGAAAGTTTATTTATTTAAAAACAGAATTGAAGTCATGTCTTATCTTTTCTAAATCTATCTCAAGAGATGCAGTCTTTCTTTTCAAAACTTTGTATTTTGAAGCAAGTTTTTCGAATTCATTATAAAGACATTCATATTCTTCCTGAAGCTCTTTAATAGAAATATCACAACATCTAAACTTGAAACATCACTATCAGATTAGGTTGCAGCCACCATTGCTTTCTTTGGTTTTCTGTTTTTCTTGGGAGTTTCCTCCTTCAACAAAGGGCATTTTGACCTTAAGTGTCCAAGCTTCTTGCATTCGAAGCATATAACCTCTTCCTTCTTACTGGACTCATTTTTATTTTTGGTTCTCCATGAAAAACCTTGATATCTTTTGTACCCTTTCCTAGCCAATTTCCTGTCTCTTTATCCCATAAGAATTCTGAATCTTCTTGCCACCATAGCCCATTCTTCATCATCATCACAGGATAAATTGTCCAATTCTTCTTCAAGAATGCTTGCTTTTGAGGTAATACTTTTCTTCTTTTCTTTTGCTTCTCTTTTATCTTCTTCTTCTTCTTTTTTCAACTCCAACTCATGAGTAAGTAGAGACCTACATATTTCATCAAGTGTGATGACATTTAAATCCTTAGCTTCACGTATAGCAGTCACCTTTGGCTTTCAATTTTTAGGTAGGCTTTTAAGAAGTCTTTTGACAATTTCATGCTCGAGAATTGGTTTGCCTAGCTGACTGAGTTTATTGGTTATATTAGTGAACCTATCTAGCATTCTGGTGATATCTTCACCAGGTTCCATCTTAAACATCTCATAATTATGAGTTAAGAGAGCTATTTTGGACTCCTTAACTTGTGAAGTCCCTTCATGGATAATCCTAAGTTTGTCCCACACTTGTTTAGCTGTTGTATAGCTTGACACTTTGTTAAACTCAGAGGGAGTTAACACACAATGTAAGGTATTTATTACCTTGAAGTTTGTCTGAATCTTTTTTGGTTTCAACTTCAACCCTTTCAGCCCTTAGCTTAGGAATCATTTCATTTGTCACTACATTTATGGTCGAGGGAATGAAGGGTCTATCCGTGATGACATCCCACATCTCATAATCTATTGCCCTTATATAGATTGACATTCTAGTGCTCCAATAGGGGTAATTTGAGCCATTAAACAAAGGTGGTCTGTTTGTGGATTGTCCCTCAGCAGCTACAGATTTTTAAAGAGCCATTAGGATCTCCCTTATGATGTTAAGCCTTGAAAAGAGGGATAGGCTCCGATACCACTTGTTGGTCCCAAATAAATGTGCTAGGACTGCTGCAGTTTCAGCTGGAATTTCCTCACTAGACTATGTCAATCGCAGCTTTGCCAAATTAATTAACAGAAATCGTAATTGCTCTAGGACTACTGCAGTATGTTAACTTCGACAAGATTTTTAACCATCTTCCAAGCCGAACTGGGTGAAGTGGTAAACATGAAAGTTGTATCCTTTTATCTTATCTTTTCAATGGCTAAGAATTGCTTCATTTGAATTTCTGTAGAAAAAGTTATAGCCAAAATACCGAAACATATACAGTGAAAGTCTGCATCTTGAAATTGCTCTCTTTTTTCCACTAAAATTCTTTCTTCATCAGACACCTACAAAAGCACAAATAAATTAATAACAACCTATCTTAAACATATTAATACCAAATTAATCATAAAATTAACTAAGATTAGATTGACCCACTTAATTTAAAATAATTAAATAAAACCTACTAATTTATATACATTTCTATAAGAACTAAGCCAAATTATTATCCAAATTAAACCCAAATAACTCTATATTAAAGAGTTATCACACCTCCAAACTTAATATTTTGCCAGTCCTCGAGCAAAACATAGAAAGGAACCTAAATTACAAAAATCAAATTCAGTTAATGAAAACTAAAATAATAATAGTTACTACTACTACTACTACTACTAGAGATATAGTATACCAACTCAATGATTCTTTATAATTTCCTCAAAAGTATGTCTATCAATCATTAACCTATGGAAAAATATAGGCCTCATTCAAATCCATGTTTCAATTCTAATGCAAGCACATACTCGAATAGATTTTTGTGTGTGTGTGCGAAATCTTTTACCAAGAATATCATGATTTCCAGATGAGTTTATGTCAACACAAATTTCAAATTAGTACTAAATTTCCATAGGTTTACTTTTCATCTCTCTCTCCACTAATGTAGACTAATACAAAGCTAGGGATCAATAGGACTTCATAAAGCTTGTAATGTATTGCTAGGGTCAAGGTATGATAAGGGATATTAATGTGGCTCAAATCACCTTAACCACATAATTATTCTAGGACTTTATAGAGCTTTATTTTTCTTCTCCTAGTGCACCTTTTCTTCCATATTTGAACTTTCTTTTTTCAATATTTCACCCCTCAAACTTATTTTCTTTGCAATGTAGGTACTGGGGTTATTTTTTATATTTTGAACCCTTTTTTTCTTTTTTTTTTCATATGAACATCACCTTTTTACCTTTTTCAACATTTAGCTCAATTTATATTTTCTAAAACAATATACATGCTTAGGAGTGAGGGTTGCAAAATTGGAAAATTGATTTTAAAGCTAAGCTCAATTATTATGTAGTTAAACAAATAAAAAGGAAATTAGGCTCAAAAGAGGTATATTATGGATAAAAATTTAACAAGGTTAGCTTTTTAGGCTCAAACGGTCTAAAGATGGCTTAAATCATTTCCCTAACTAAGTATTGCCTAAGATTTCGCCTCGAGAAAAAATCAAATAAATTCTAAAATTCATGACATAATCTAAAATTTACATCAATATAAACCTTCTCTAGATATTTAGAATAATTCAAAGTAAAAGATATAATGCTCAAAATTATGGAAATCACATCCTAACAATGACACTTAACAAAAGATTTATCATGAATTCAAACAAAAACCTTATTCACCAAAAGTTAAGAATTCAAGACAACTAGCTATCATCATTGGGTAGAGAAATCATCGAAAAAATTGACATAACTTTACTCTAGATTCCTAAAATTCAAACAAAAAATAAATTCTTTTACCAACTAATCTTAAATTATTTATAAATCTGGATAAACATGCAAATAAAATTAAATCTAAACTTCCACCGAATATTTATTACTAGAAAAATAAATTCACCCTCCCAAATTTAAACTAAATATTATCCTCAATGTTAGAAAAAATAAAGGAAAAGAGAAGAATACTCCCTTTATGATTGGATGAATTTTGTAGAAGCTCTAATCCTCCTCCTCCTTATTGTCATCTTTCTCATTCTCACTTCTAGGAAATTTTTTTTTTACTGTAAAAAGATAATAAATAAAGGTTATTGTAGAAATAAATAAAATAAAATAAAATAAAAATAACTAAAAAGAAAAGAGGGGTTTTATTGGGTAATGGGCTTGGGTAATGGGTAGTGACCACACAAAAGTGCACGAGGCTGTAGCCTTGTTGTTGGGGTGTCGCGGCTTGTGCTCTAGCTGGCTATTAGGGGAGGCCGCAGCCTCGATGGTTTTTTTGTTTTAGGAGGGGTTACGGCCTAGAGCCTAATGGGCCATGGCCTGTGTTAATTAAAGTCCGGGAGGTTGCAGCCTCCCCTAGTGGGAGTCGCTACTTACCCTTTTTTTATGCTTTTATATTTTTTATTTTTTTGTACCTGTAAAAATAAAAGGGAGTGTTAAGAATTTAATAATTGAATAAACAAAAAAAATAAAAGAAAGTAAGTTAGAGTGCTTGGGTTACCTCCCAAGAAGTGCTTCTTTATAGTCACTAGCTTGACTTTGGTTGAGGTTTGAGTTTGCATGGAAAAAGCTTAAGGTGTGAAAGTAGCCTCCTCCTAAGATGAGGTTGTAATGCCTTTAACTCAAGATTTAATGCTTGCTTTAACCTAAAGTGGTGGAATAGGCTAACTTTTATCTAAATTCTCAAATTGAGTTTTTATTGAATAACATGCTTTTGCTGTAACCTCTTTAGGTAACTCATCAATTGTATCTAGAAAAAGAATGGGAGGCACATATGGCTTGACTTGTGGTAGTGTAGATATTTCCTCTTCTTGCTTAATTTCTTCATTTGAACTTGATTGCTAGAAGTATTTCCTTGATCTACTTTATCTCCATCATCTTGAGGTCTATTATTGATGGCATTAGCTAGTTGACCCACTTGTGTTTCAAGATTTTCGATTGATTCTGCCTGACTTTGAATGATGGCATCAGTCCTTGTCATGAAGGCATCTGTCTTTGTCATAAAGGCATAAGTCTTTGTCATGAATTGCATGAACATATCCTCTATTGAAGGCTTTTTTTCTAGCGTAGGAGCTCTAACTTGTGACTGAAAATTATTTTGGAAAATAGGCTATGATGAATATGTAGGACCATGATCATTACTCCATGAAACATTTTCATGATTCCATCTTGAGTTGTAATTGTTGGAGTATGACTTATTTTGTTGCCCATTGAAGCTTCCATCAAATTGCATTAATTTCTAATAAGCTAGACAACAATCACTTGAATGCATATCTCCACAAAGCTCACATGTCACAAAAGCACTTTGAAAAGCATTATCGCCCCAAACGTTAATTTTCTGAGACAAAGCATATACTTGGGTGGCTAAAACACTGATTGCATCCAATGCATAATCACTAGCAAACCTCCTAAGCACCAATTGTTTAGATGGCCACTAATAGTTCATCACCTCAATCAAAAGTATCTGAAAATAAAAAGAAAAGTTTGAAGTAAGATTAAGAATGCTTAACAAGAAAGAATTAAAAATTAATTCCCCAACAACGGTGCCAAAACCTTATTGTTGATTTCTCATGCAAATGCATGTATCGTTAACAAGTAATATAGTAATGAATAGAGTATCGTTCCCACAAAGAATTGTTTTAATTCCTACTATTAACAACTAAAATTATAACATCCTAATCTTATTCAAACAACCGAATTTTAAAATTATTAAAAAGAAAAATTAAAACTACTAAACTGAAACTTCAATCAACTACCAGCCCTAATATTATAATATCCCTCAATACTTCATTTGATTACTGTCTCTTTCTCTCTTAACTCAATTTAATGGATTAAATTGCTAACCTAGAGTCCTAAATTATTTACAAGTTTCTGTCGAGTTTCTCATAAAAATACCTCTCCCAATTAATTTATTATATGTCTATGCAAATTAAATTAAAAAAAGATTCATTAAGTTTGTGCTTTAATCTTGGCTATGTATGGCTTATAAGTGTATGTCTACCCTATATGCAAATCAAACCACCTAATCAACTAAGTGTATTTGATCATACACTATATTATTCAAGGTCTACCTAAATCTACTTCGTCAAGGTTTAACCTAGGTTTCCAATTCACTCTAATCGGTGATCAGGCAATTAAAAGCATTAAGAATAAAATAAAATAAACAATTTAAATCTATCAAATATAAGCAAAAGAGAGATAAATAAATCAGACTACATATTGAGTTCAATTATAATCTTAGATTAACAATTTAGTTCCTCATCAAGTCACACATCATCATTGAATAAAGTTTAAACAATAAAAACAAACTAAGAAAATAAAAGAATAATGAAAAAGATAAAATTCAAGAATTATAATCTTGATCTTCCAAGTCTTCTTGAATCCTTCAAAATCTTCTCAGCTTCAATGACTTTGCTGCTTGACTCTCAGCTTTCAATCTGATGCTTTTTCCTCTATTTTTTCTCCTCTTTAAAAGTCTTTCGAAAAATTGTTTTTGTAGGCTTTAAAGTTAGGCCAAGTTCAGTGGAGAAAGAAGTCAATTTCAGCTAGAATTTCCTCACCAGACTATGTGAATCACTGCTTTGCCCAATTAATTAACAAAAATCATAATTGCCCTAAGACTGTTGTAGTGTGTCAATTTTGACAAGATTTTTAACCATCTCACAGGGCGAACTGGATGAAGTGGTAAACATGAAAGTTGTAGCTTTTTCTCTTATCTTTCCAATGGTTTAAGAATTGCTTCATTTAAAGCTCTGTAGGTAAAGTTATAGCCAAAATAGTGAAAAATGTACAGTGAAAGTGTGCACCTTGAAATTGCTCTCCTTCTTCCACTAAAATTCTTTCTTCATCAAACACCTACAAAGCACAAATAAATCAACAACAACCTATCTTAAGCAAATTAACACCAAATTGATCATAAAATTAACTAATATTAGATTAACTCACCTAATTTAAAATAATTAAATAAAACTTACTAATTTCTATGCATTACTATAAGAACTAAGCCAAATTATTATCAAAATTAAGCCCAAATAACTCTATATTAGAGAGTTATCAATGACCATTCACATACAAGATGACTTGGTATCACAAGTCTAAAAATTACTTACACTACTGACACATGAGAGTATTTTCATAAACACTTGAGTGAAATACCAAACGGAACTCTCATACCAGGTCATGTTCAGTGAATTGGTTCCTTAACAAGAACCCACATACTATCCCCAAGTATCTCACATATTTCAGCTTATGACATAGGTTGCTTACTTCCAAAGTAAGGAGGCTTAGTATGTACTAGTCTTTGAGCATTGACAATGTCCTTATTCTTGACAATACAATGACTAGGAACATATTTAGAAACAAAGCTTTGATGTATAAGAATTTTATAATTATAATCTTTATAATTTCGTTGCAAGGCCAATATGTTCCAAGGACTTTATCTACATAAGTATCTCATAACTCTTTATAAATAAACTCATGGATAAAGAAATACCTCATACATTATATAAAATATCTATAATGTATTTAACATGAAATATGGCTAATTAATGTAGTGTTTTATAAGTACAAAACTGATTGGCTTGTAGGGCTTACACTAATAATCTCTTACTAGTATTAAAGCCAATCGCCCATGTATTTACTACCAAAGCCCTCTAAGTGGCGATCATGTTTTTGCTGCGATAGAACTTTAGTGAGAAGGTTAGCTAAGTTATCCTTCATGGGTATTCTCTTTATATTAATATCACCTCATCTAGTGATCTCTCTAATCAGATGATAAAGTCGCAATACATGTTTGGACTGTTGATGAGACCTCGGTTTCTTTGCTTGCACAATGGCTCTATTGTTGTCATAGTACAAAGTTATAGGATCAACAATGCTAGGAACTACACCAAGTTCAATTATTAACTTCTTGATTCAAACTTCCTCCTTCACTGCCTCCGACGAGGAGATGTATTCATCCTTGGTTGTAGAATCTACAGTTGTTGCTTGCTTGGAGCTTTTCCAACTGATAGCACTGCCATTTAAGGTAAATATAAACCCGCATTTGTGATTTGCTGTCATCCTTATCAAATTGGAATGCAGCATCTCCATATCTTTTAACTTGGAGTTCTACCCCTTCATAGACCAAGAAAACATCCTTAGTTCTTCATAAGTACTTAAAGTTATTTTCACAGCAAACCAGTGACTCTTACCTGGATTCTATTGGTAATGGTTCGTGACACTTAGAGCATACGGCACATCTAGTCTAGTACATAACATGGCATACATGATGGACATAATAGCCTAAACATATGGTATTTTATCCATTCTTATCGTCTTTTCTTATGTTTTAGGACACATATCCTTTGATAGATGAATGCCATGTGACATAGGCTAATGTCTTTTCTTAGACTTGCTCATACTAAACCTCTTTAGCACCTTGTCTATATAAGTGGATTAGGATAATCCTAGTAGCCTTTTTGATCTATCTTTATAGATCTTTATTCCCATAATACAAACCGATTCTCCCAAATCCTTCATGGGGAATTGTTTGGATAACTAGATCTTGACAGTTAGCAGCATTAGTATATAATTTCCTATTAGTAGCATGTCACTAACATAAAGTACTAAGAATACAATTGTTTGTCCATTTACCTTCTTGTAAACACATAGATTATCAAGACTCTTGAAAAAATCATATTCTTTAATAGTTTCATCAAATCTAGTGTTCCAATTCCTAGATGTTTGCTTTAGCCCATAAATGGACTTTTAGAGTTTGCATACTTTATATTGACTCTCCTTGGATGTAAAACCTTCAAGTTGTGTCATATACACTTCTTTTTGCAAATTCCCATTAAGGAATGCTGTCTTTACATCCATTTGTAGCAATAGCAAGCAAAATCGGAATGGATTTAATCATGGTAACAAGTTAGAAGGTTTCCTCATAATCAATTCCCTAAACTTGGTTGTAATCTTTAGCAACAAACCTAGCCTTATATGTTTGTACATTATCACCCATGTTAGTCTTTCTCTTAAAGTCCAACTTGCATCTTATGGTTTTTACCCTTTCAAGTGCACTAACCAAAGTCCACACTTGGTTAACATGCATGGCATCCATTTCGGATTTCATTGCCTCCACCCACTTATCAGAATAAATATTAGATATTGCTTTCTCATAAGTAATTGGCTCTTTGTTAATTAGCAAAGCATCTCTTTTGAGCAAAAATCTGTATCTCTCTAGAGGTTATCTTTGTCTCGTAGAGCTACGAAGCACTTGTTTTTCTTGAGAACTGGTTTGAGCATCCAATGCTTCAACCATCGGCTCAGGTTACATAGGGATGTTAGTTTGTGGTTCTTGAACCTCTTCAAAAATGATCTTACTCCCACTAGTCCCTTCAAGTAAAAACTCTTTCTCTAAGAAGGTGGCATGTTTAGAGACAAACATCTTTTGCTCAGTGAGATTGTAAAGATAGTATTCTACAGTTTGTTTAGGATACCTTACAAATTTACATTTGTTTGATCTAGCTCCAAGCTTATTAGACGATATGCACTTCACATAAGCCGTGCATCCCCAAATCCTTGAATAAGACAAGTTTGACCTTTTTACCATACCACATCTCATATGGTGTCTTATCAACCAATTTGGTTGGAACTTTGTTAAGAAGTTAGGCAATAGTCTCTAAGACATATCTCTAAAAGGATATTGGAAGGTTTGCCTTACTTATCATGGAATGAACCATGTCCAATAGGGTCTAATTTCTTCTATTAGACACTCCATTATGTTGTGGAGTTCTAGGTGGAGTCCATTGTTACAGAATCTCATGTTTCGTCAAATAATCCAAAAACTCTTAGCTACGATATTCTCTTCTTCGATTTGATCCAAGAGTGAGGATACTTTTCCTAGTTTATTTCTCAACCTCAGCCCTAAACTCTTTGGACATTTCAAAGGATTTAAACTTATACTTTATTAGGTACATATAACCAAATCTAGAATCATCATCTGTAAACGTAATGAAATACAAATAACCTTTTCTGGCTGCTGTGTTCAAGGGTCCATATAGTTTTGAATGTATTAGCCCTAAAAGCACACCTGCTCTTTCACCTTTTTTAATAAAGAGAGTCTTAGCCATCTGACCAAGGAGAAACATTCACAAGTTCCATATGATTCATAATCAAATGGATTTAGATAACCTTGTTTATGCAATTTGGCTATCCATGTTTACTTGATATGACCAAGTCTACAATGCTAGACGTAGGTTTGGCTTGGATTATCTTTCCTTACTTTCTTGACACCTATATTACGCATTGGGCTATCAAGATCCAAAACATAAAGTCCTCCATGACATATTGCGGATCCATAAAATATATCATTTAGATTGACAGTGCAACGATTGCCTTTTATACTAAATTTGAAATCATCATTCTTAGCTAGGTATGAAACCAAATTGATGTTTCTAGTTAATGTTGGTACACAATAACACTCTTTTAGCTACAACACTAAGCTCGATGGTAAAATGAAATCACAAGTCCCAACAGCAATTGCTGCACTTTTGGCACCATTGCCCACTTTTAAGACTACCTCATTTTTACCAAGCATTTTACTATCCTTTAAAGCCTTTATGTTAGTACATAAATGCGATCCACGTCTTGAATCTATTACCCAAGATTTAGGATTGGTAATAGAAAGGTTAAGATCAATCATATTTAAAGTTATCTTTTTACTTGTCAAGATTGCATCTTTCCATTTATTGAGAACTTTTCTCAAAGTAATATACCAATCCAAACATTTTGGGCTGATGGCATCATGTATGCCAAGCAAATTAGCAATTATAATTATACATATTCTAACAACCTATAAATATAGAAAAAGTATTTGTATTAGTCTTTCATGTTATTAACCAATTTAAGACGAGGTATTAAATCTTACATTGATCTCCTGCTAATTTTTCGTAATAACAGCCATAACTATTATACGAAAATCTCTATTAGACATTTCTAGCGGGTTGGGACCTCTTTCAACTTATTGCAACCTTGAGTGACTCAACAAATTACAATAAGCCTAATTAGGTAGATAACATAGTTTATCGATTGCATATTCATGCAACTCGTAGATCAATTAGGTGACAACTTTTGTTTAAATGCATCATATGCATTTTGCCTAATTTTGCCTCTAAAACCATGCGGTCAAGTGTGACACATCCGAACTACATAGTTTTAATTGAGTAAGACCCACCAATAACTCAAACGTGCTCATGTTAATGTCACAGCCCAATTCCCAGGCCATGACTAACACATGGGCTAATGGGCATAGCCCATTAAGCCCAAACAAGCCTTTTTATATGATCCTGTTCATCATTCTGTCCATCACTTTAAATGTTATATTTCATGATTCTCAAGTATGATTATTTCAACAATATAACATGGCAGTTAACTACTTACATATATATTATCCAAAATAATGTCATTTATTGCCAACTCATAGTGGCAATGTTAATCAAAATAAACATATATTGTTTACGACATGTATCTTAGTGATTTACATCACACGTACGTATATATAGGCAAAAAGACTCATTGACTTCCAGCGGAGTGACCTTGGGCAAAGGTAGAGCTATTGAATGCCATGGTACCTACCAAAAGGTGAGTGTTAGTGGACGCCTCAGTCTAGGTCCCAACTACCTCTGAATCTGAAAAACATAAAGTTGAAAAGAGTGAGTATAAACTTAGTGAGTGAACATAGGAAGGGAACAAGCATTAATACGGGAAATTTTTGAAAACATGATGCACTTGTGTTGAAAACAATGCAATTTAGCTTAATTTCTTGTTAAAACCTCTTAAGTCAACTCTTGATCATTTAGTGCCTTAGTATTGAAAGATCCATGATCAATAAAGAAGTTAAAGAGTGAAAGTATAGTAGAGTTCAAGCAAGGCAAGCATAGCAGAGCGAATCTCGCTGCAGTAAAAAGGCATTCTCGTTGTAGCAAACTTCAAGGCAAAATTTTGAACCAATAACTGTAGAGTTTCTCGATGCAGCAAGAATACATTTTTGTTGTAGTGAAAATTCGGGTAGGCATTTTACCCAACCACTCGAGAGTTTCTCGCTGTCACGAGAATGCATTTTTGCTGCAGCGAAATTCTGGGCTAGTCAAGCCCCCAACACTCGAGAGTTTCTTGCTGCAGTGAGAATGAATTTCGCTGCAGCGAGAAACAGGGCAATGAAATTAAAAGAGTTTTGGTCACAACGAAAACCCATTTTTGCTGTAGTGAAAATCAATTGGAAAACATTTGTCAAATATTAACATTCAATATCCAATACAAACACATAATACTTTCCCTAACCTCTCTATGTATGTGTATTCATGTATACAACTCCCATCTCACCAGCTCATGTGCACTTCCACACCGCACATAGCTAGAATTATCCTGTGCACTCTCACACTGCACAAGGCAATATCATCATGTGCACTCCCACATCGCACATGGCATATATCATCAGTGTATGCACTCACACAGCATACCACTATCACCGTCATGTGCACTTCCACACAGCACACACACAGTTACAATTATCACCCAATAGTGCCATTCAATGCTTAACATGCACGTCAACATAATGTAAAACCACATGAGTTCATCACATTCATATTTCACAACATAAAAATGTTTCATCAAGGGCTTGTTCCCATGTATATTTAGAGAAAATTTCAATAAAAATATTTCAAGTGATTCAACCAAATACATATGCATTTATCCTAAAACATTTTTAATGCAAGTTCACTCGTCTTTGTTGATTCTTTAATCGATTCTGACTTCCACTAATGCTTCAAGTGAAGATGTGGGGCCTTGTTGGAACCTATCACACACAATAGCATCACACCAACTCAATTTACATGAATACTATTCCAAAAGTTGTTTCCTAAATCAAGTTTTACTAGTTATTCCTAACTAGCTTCTAATTACCATTTGACTAGTCATTAGTTTACACTACTCTAGTAACACTAAGAATAAATAAACAACCCTCAACAATAGAACAACCCACAACTCTAATTATTGACCATCATCAACAACTTAAAATCAAACCTGACTCACTACTCACCTTGGTGGTTTTGTAGTTAAATTCCTTTCCAAGAGTTTGTCAAGCTATTATGGAAAGTCTCTCTCTCTCGCTCTCTCTCTAAAATGTCCAACTAGTGAGAGAAAGTATTGAGGAAAGACTTTTGAGGGTTCTTGAGATGTAGAAGTGAAAGAGCATAAAAAATCCTATGACAAGGTGTATAAAAACATAAGGTTTAGGGTTACCATGAAAAAATCATAGAGGTTTCAAGGGAGGCTTCCATGGAAGGTGGAAAATGTGAAATGGGGAGGAGAAATGGAAGAAAGAAGAATAAGCCACTGGAAGTGAGGAGAAGGTGCTGGAAAAATGAGATATTTATACTTGGGTTGACTAAAGTTTCACTTATTTACAAAAATGCCATTGCATAGTTGACTTTGCCTTCTTCTTCTCTTTGGCTCAATCTTTTTACTCTTTTGACACTAAGAGAAGGTCCACAATAGATTAAAGGTACTTAAGTTCATGAAAACTTAAAAAATTAGACTCGAAGTCCAAAATGACCATTTTGCCCTTACTGTGAAAATTATCATTATTTATATTTTTTTCATTTATTTCAGCACTATATGCATCATTCGTTTATTCCTTAGGCCTACTTAGGCCTTAATAATATTAGAAAAACCCACTTCTAGGAGCTCACCAAGAAAATGATAGAACTACCCCTAATCTGTGTCATTATGTCTACCTCCGTCACACGTCTATGAAGGTCGAGGTTTCACAGTTAAAGTTTGGCCTTGAGTGACTCAACAAGCCTCTAATTAAAAAGGTAGCCTAGTTATCTTGTTATATGGTAGAAGGCAACTTAATCATGCAAAGCGTGTGACTCAAAATTTTAATGAGGGATTTTGTCGTTGCTTTTATCTCGTTATTTAGGTCTCATAGGATTTGGCATGCATAACATTTATAATATCGCATAAAAGAAATTTATCACATGCATACTACTAGGATGATTATGGACTTTTATCTAATCTAATTTCCTTGAGCCATTAAAGGAAATTAGTTGGTCCAATCCTAGGTGATTACATATATAGTCTTCTCCAAGCTTGCTTGTAATCTCCTTGCATCTCATGGTGCCTTTAGATCTCCATCTTCGAGTTACGAAATAATTTCCTAACTAAGCCTAATTTTACACTTTGATGTAACTAATTACATTTATAGTAAAGAATCCTCAAGTTACATTTAAGGGAAATTAAGTGAGGAAAGAATTTTACAAACCTAGAAAATTAAGGGATAAGGCAGGGTGTGTAAACGCTATTTAATTAAATATAATGAAAATAATTTAACCATCCACAATCACCTTGGGCCTAAGTCTATAATCATCCTCATTCATTCATAATCATATAATGAACATATAAAACTTATGTTTAATTCAAATTGAAGATCTTATATCACTCAACCTTTGAAGATATTAATCCAAATAATTTGATGTCCTAATCCCATAACAAGTCTTGTGCTAATTTAGAAGTCCTAGTCCTACTAGGAATTCAATTGAGCATAGACTTAGTAATCCTAAACCTTTTAGGACTATGAATTTAAATATGATCCCTATTCTCAATAAGGATCCTAATCATATTAGAAATTTAATGTTCACTAGGAATCCTAATCTAATTAGGCTTTCTAATCTTATTAAAGAATTTAATCCTTGTTATCCTCAATTTTACAAACCTAGTCCAACTAGAATTAGATCTTTATGGCCAAGAGTCTTATTTCTTTGCAAATTTGATTTTAGAACTTGATTTGGGGCAATCCTAAACTTTTACGATATATTCCACTACAATTAGGAGTTTGTTTAGGTCATAACCGAATTAGTGCAACTCCTAATTATATAGAGAAGAATTTGCATAAGCTAGTGCAATTTTATTTGGTCTACATCACCTATGTTGTCCCAAATAATTACAGCTCCATCCTCCATTGTTTGTTATGATTTTGGCACCAATTTTGAGACATCCCATGCCCCAAACATCATGCCAAAAAGCCCTCAAACCCTCAATAAATTTGGAATACAAACAACCATGATTTTGCAAGAATCCTTTTCACATAAGAATAAAATTCCAGTAAACAATGGAATATGGAGAGCCTCTTTTAAGTGAAATTAATCTAGAAAAAACCACAAGAGAGAGATTTCGACATACTTGAAAGTCTGATGTTTGCTTTCTTTGGTGGAGTCCTCCTTGCCTTTTTGTTTTTTTTTTTAACTTTTGTACTCCAATTAGGACTTATCAAACCATAGCAGCACAATTGACTTGCCTTTAATGGTGATCCACACAATGATTTACTAAAATCTCTTCATTAAGAGTGTGTAAATCTCTAAGCCAAAGTTTGTGCTAGCAAACTCTCAACTTTGAGCTCCTTTGTGTTTTTCTCTTTTTGGTTGTGATCTTATCTTAGCACATGAGAAAATAAAAATAAAACTATTTTTTACGTTCAAGAGGTGACTAAAGGGTTCTTTTATAGAGTGAATTGACCTACTTTATATCCAACAAGGATTACAAGAAGTCTTGGGCTAATTCGGCCTTTGTTTAATACTCCATTAAATCATATTTGATTTAGCCCAATATTTAATCGGATTAAGCCTTTATAAAATTAATTAAATCACATCCAATTGAACTTAAATTAATTATGATAATTCACTTTATGTGTATGACCCATTAGGTGTCCAACACGTTGACAATAAATATAAATTAATTCAATTAAGAATTTATAGTTATATTTATAGATCATAAGCAACATCTAGCAATACATTATGACCACCAAAATGTCGGGAGAGTCAATATCGTTTGACTAATCTTTCAGTGTACAGTATATCAGTGTAATTCGCTCATTTCATCATATATCTCGGATAGATAGAAAGTCTGGCTTGGTGTCTACTTTTTAACTTATGCATATTAGTTTTGTAGCTTCCATATTGACCTATGAGGATTGCCTTGGTTGAAGACTTTTAGTCAATATAAGCTAGGAGCAAATGAGATATGTCCCCTTCAAGTCATTTGGGGTGATGAATCCTCTCTAGACTACTCATTCATCTTCGCATGGTTTGTGCCATACCGAAAACACCCAGTAGAGGTAAAATCAAAGTATGACAATTCACATATAAGATGACTTGGTATCATAAGTCTAAGGATTATTTACACTATTGACACATGAGAGTATTTCCATAGATACTTGAGTGAATTACCAAGTGAAACTCTCATAGCAAATCATGTTCAGTGAACTTGTATTATAAAACCCGACCCTATAAACACATGTCATGACATACATGCACTGAGTAGCATGTTATTACGCTAGGAAAGCCCTTAAGAATAGATGAAACCCGGTATTGTACCTAACGGTACACTTGAGTTCATTTTACCTCGAACTAGTTCAAATAGGAATCGTAGGATGAAATTTAATATTTTATAGTCCAGGAATGACTAAAAATGATTGTTCGGAGTTCGAGGGTTCATTTGGGAAAAAATTAAAAATTTTGATGCTTAGGGGCAAAATTGTCATTTTGCCACCTAAGATAATAATTTGATCATGGAGTGAAATTTTTGACCAAGATTAACTATTTGGAGTATAATTTAATGATAGGAAGTGAAAAATTTCAATTTCGGCAATTTTTGGAACATAGGGGTAAAACGGTAATTTTACTGCCTTAGGCTAAAACCATAATTTTCACCACCCAAAACTTGTCAAAATCATAGGATTTATTTATTTTTGATATGAATAACTATGGTATTTTAAGTGGTGAAAAAAGAATTAAAGTTTAAACGACGAAATTTTAAAAACAGGCCAGTGGAAAAGTGATACATGACACTTTTTAATGATTTAATATTATTTTAAAGGAAAATCAGCCCATTTAAACCCCACATCAGGTGATGGTCGGCCATAAGGAGAAAATAAGAGAGAAAATAGAGAGAAAAGAAAGAAAAGAGAAAAACCAAAGGAAAACTAGAAAATTCAAAGGGGAAATCTTTTTTTTCGTCAGTTTACACATCTAACGATAAGTTTTTCGACTTTAGCTTGATTTCTACCTTTCCTATGCCTTTGTTTCCATTTAACATGCTTGAGGAGAGAAATCAAAAAGTGATACCAAGGGCTGCCCGAATTTCAAGGGGAAGGATTTTGAAATTTTTATGTTTTGATTCTTAGTTAAATTGGTAGTTTTAGTTAGTTAAATGTGTATAGAAATGAAATAGGGCAAGAAAGCATGAAATTCTCACAATACCCACCCTTGGCCGAATATTCAGTGATGTAAAACGATGATGAACTGATTTTTATTCTAAGAGAAATGAAGAGAAAATGATGAAAAATGGTCAAATGTGATAGAAAAACAAAGTGAAAAATTAACCGAGTTAATGTCCCTTTTTTTGACCGAATTTTTCAAGGAGGAAAGTGAGCTGATTTGGTGATTTTAGAGGGTTATTGGCTGATATTTAATGGTTAGAAATGTTGGAGAAAAAATGGGACAATTTAGAGCTAAAATGGAGCACGTTAGCAATTTATTGGGTAAAGTGCCAAAAATAGGTTAATACCACGTTTAAGCCGTTTTAGGCTATTGCATTTCATACCATGCATTAGTATAGGATTTAAGTCAATTATATAATGATTTAGCATCAATGTGGTGAATTGTGTAATTTTTGCAATGTGTCTAGGAGGAGAGCCTTCCAGTAAAGGTAAAGAAATCGTACCCGAGGAACAGTGATCAAGGCACCTAGAAAGTATTTAATTTGTACAAACTGAGAGTAAACCTATTATTATTGTAAATTATCTAAAGTTTATTTTTAAATGCTCTTTATGTATTTTATGAAATGAAAATGAGATTAAAATGGGACTTTTGATGTTTTAGAAATAAATGTGACAAATAAATATATTGTGTTGATTATCTGAAATAAGAAACTTTTGATCATGAAATTGAGTAATTGGAGGCTGCCAATTTTCTTGAAAAATATATTTTCCTATGAATGGCTTATGATATATGAGTATATGTGGCTATATTTTATAATTGCATTGAAAATCTATGTAAGCTGTCTTTTATTATGCAGGCTGGAATAAATAAATAAAAGCCACATTATACTGTTGAAATTTTATTAAAATTGGTGGGTTTAGTGACTGCAGTGATGGGTTTTCGTGGACTGCCTATTAGAGGGGTACGGTAAATTCGGTTGCATAGTTACTTCGGTTGTAGAGGCGAGGAGGGTAATTCCAGGGGTAGCGTTAGAGCTCACTTCATGTCGAACCCCCACGTGAGTGTGTAACTCGGCCAACGCCAAGGAATGACTTGTTTTCAAAACTAACATGTGTTTAACATGTAAATATCTTAACAACCTTGGTGGACTCGGTTAGATACCTCGGCCAAGGTATCCTCGAGGACTAGTTTTTGGCTTGAGCCCTGTTTCTAATAAAAGTCATAAGCCTTAACAACTGTTTTTGGTAAATTACAAATATTTTATGGTTTAAGAAATAAATTGAAAACCTTATGAAATGGTTTGTGATTTGTTGTTTAAACTTGCCTCCATTTTACTCGCCTTTAGATATTTATAATAATGTCTGTTTACTCATTGGGATTGCAAAATCTCACCCACCTCCTTTCCAAATATTTCAGGCCTGTGGTAGCTTGTAGATACCCGATTTTGTCTAGGATTCCAATTGACCCCTCTATCTCACAGACAGTAGATTACTATCACCAACAGTTGGTGTATTTATGGGCCACTTGTCATTGTAATTATTATTGTACATTATAACTTTGTAAATTATTGTATGTATGAATTTATTTTACCTTCACGTTACAAAAGATTACTTACACGTGTTTCTATAAATATTGTTTTATATAAAAATGCTATATTTTAATCAATATTTTGAATAGTAATATTTATCTATAAATCCTTTTTAAAAAATAATATATAAAATAATTTTTGTCTTTCTATTTACTTGAGCCAAAAACGACTGGTAATTATTTTAAACGAAATGTTTAACAACGATTGCTCATAGGAAAGGCAAGAAACTGATACGTAAGCCTTGCGGGGTTCTGATTGGTATTTCAGGTAATGAGTGTCAATCGGGACGTCGCAGCGGTTGTCATGGGCCCGAGGGAGGTTCCGGGTTGTGACAATTCGGTTGGTATCAGAGCTTTCAGTTTAAAAGCTTATGGTTTTGAAAGAAGTTTTTGATTTTTAAAGTTCTTGGATTTAAAGTTATTTTAAAATAATTTACAATGTCAGTATGGCCCAGTTACGATTAGTTAGTTACATGTAGTTGCATATAGAGTCTTAAGTCGTCTAAACCAATTCTGTTCTTTTTGTAGATCATTATGCCTCATCGACGTGAGCTACCACTTATCACTAGATCTACCGGTAGGGGAAGAGGTCGGCTCAGACAAAGTTGACCGGATTTCATAGAAGAGGAGTCGGTTACGTCTTCTTTTAGAGCAGCTCCTATTGCTGAGTCTACTAACATTCTTGTACCTCCTCCACCACCTGTTGCTGCTCCTAGCTTACCTGCCATGTCACCCGAGGCAGCTCAAGCATTAGTAACTTTTCTCGTTGCTCTTATGGGCCAGGCTCAGGCTGGTCCAGTTCCACCCGCTGTTTCTTCTGTAATAGCCCCAATACCACCACCTCCTATTCCACCCCAAACACCAGATGTCTCCATTTCTAAGAAATTGAAAGAAGCTAGAAAATTAGGTTACGTCTTGTTTAATGGTGAGTTAGATGTGACCGCAGCTAGGGATTGGGTTATTCAAGTATCAGAGACATTGGCAGATATGGGATTAGATGATGAGATGAAATTGAAGGTGGCTACACGGTTATTTGAGAGGAGAGCCTATACTTAGTGGAGTTCAGTAAGGTCTCGCTCTCCTATACCGCTGACTTGGATGAATTTCCTCCGAGAGTTTGATGGTCAGTACTACACCTATTTCCATCAAAAAGAGAGAAAGAGAGAATTTTTGAGCTTGAAACAAGGGAACATGTCCATTGAGGAGTATGAAAATCGTTTTAACGAGCTGATGTCTTATGTACCTAAGTTAGTGAAATTGAAGCAAGACTAGTTAAACTACTTTGAGGAGGGACTCCGTAATGAGATACGGGAGCGTATGATAGTGACTGGCAAGGAGTCGTATAAGAAAGTTGTGCAGATGGCCTTACGGGCTGAGAAGCTTGCCATTAAGAATAAATGGATCCGAGCTGAGTTTGCAAAGAGAAGGAATCAACCTACGTTCCCGAGTCAGTCTTCAAAGAGAGGCAGAGATTCGACATCTATTGCAGGAAGTACTACCTCAGCGTTTGTGGCATCCACTAAACCTTTATCTCAGCAGTCACAACCTAGATCTTTTAGATTTGATCGGCCAATGATGAGTAGTTAGGGGGGGACTTCAAGAGGATTGGACAGATGCCGTAATTGCGGAGGATTTCATGTTGGGTCATGTAGAAAGCTTGTAAAGTATTTTCAATGCGGCCAACAAGGGCATATCAAGAGAGATTGTCCTCAGTTGAGACGGAATACAGTAGCTACTTCTACTCCTCCGACTCATCCTAGTATATCGCAGAGAGACACTTCGGGATCACAATCCAGACAAGGCCCAGTGATACTGTCAGGCATGGGGAGTAATACCCCAAAGCAGCCATCTTCCAAACTGCAGCCCTAAATTTTGACCAGGGTTTTTGCAGTGACTGAAGATGAAGCCCGAGTTCGACCTAGCACAGTGACAGGTACTATGATTGTGTTTGATAGCGATGCACATGTTTTGATAGATTCGGGCTCCGATAGATCATACGTGACCATATCATTTGCATCATTCTCAGATAGGAACCTTTCACCATTAGAGGAAGAGATTGTAGTGCATACTCCTCTGGGTGAGCGGTTAGTAAGAAATACGTATTATAGAGACTATGGTATTAAAGTTGGGGAAGAAGAATTTATGAGTGATTTAATCCCGTTAGAGATTCGGGACTTTGATTTGATCTTGGGTATGGATTGGTTGTCCACTCATCGAGCAAAAGTGGATTGTTTTAAGAAAGAAGTGATTCTTCAGAGTTCAAAAGGAGCAGAAGTTGTATTTACGGGGGAGCGTCGAGTATTACCATTTTGTGTAATCTCGGCTCTCAAAGCTTTGAAATTGGTGCGAAACGGATATCCGACATACTTGGCTCATGTGATTGATATATCGAGGGAGGAACCTAAGTTAGAGAATGTCCCCGTAGTAAGTGAGTTCCCTGATGTATTTCCTGATGAATTACCGGGACTTCCTCCCAATCGTGAGTTCAAATTCACCATTTACTTACTTTCAGGTACTGTCCCTATCTCTATTCCTCCATATAGAATGGCTCCTGCAGAGTTGAAGGAGTTGAAAGTACAGTTGAAAGAGTTAGTGGACGAGGGTTTTATACACCTTAGTACATCTCCATGGGGAGCATCGATTTTATTTATGAAAAAGAAAGATAGTACACTTCGGTTATGTATAGATTACCTATAGCTTAACAGAATGACCATTAAGAACAAGTATTCGTTGCTGAGGATTGATGATCTTTTTGATCAATTACAGGGAGCTACAGTGTTTTCTAAGGTTGATATGAGGTTTGGGTATCATCAGTTGAGGATTAAAGAACAGGATGTACCCAAGATAGCATTCAGGACTCGGTACGGTCATTATGAGTTCTTGGTCATGCCTTTCGGGTTAACTAACGCACCGACAGTTTTTATGGATCTCATGAGTAGGGTGTTTCACCTTTACTTGGACAAGTTTGTTATTGTATTCATTGATGACATCCTGGTTTACTCGAGAGATAACGATGAGCACGCTACCCACTTGCGTATAGTATTACAGACTTTGCGGGAAAGACAATTGTATGCAAAATTTTTGAAGTGTGATTTTTGTTTACAAGAAGTGGTATTCTTGGGACAAGTAGTATCGGAAGTTGGAATATATGTTGATCCTAAGAAGATAGAGGCAATTTTACAATGGGAGCAACCTAAGACAGTGACGGAGATTCGTAGTTTCCTTGGATTAGCCGGTTATTATCGGAGGTTTGTTCAGGGGTTTTCCTTAATAGCAGCTCCTTTGACCCGTCTAACTTGTAAGGGAGTTAAGTTTAAGTGGGATGATGTGTGTGAAAGTCGATTTTAGGAGCTGAAGAACCGGTTAACATCTACTCCAGTATTGACACTTCCTGTGAGTGGTAAAGGATTTGTAGTATATAGTGATGCCTCAAAGTTGGGGTTGGGGTGTGTACTGATGCAGGATGAAAAAGTTGTGGCTTATCCTTCTAGACAGCTAAAGAGGCATGAAGCAAATTACCTTACCCATGATTTAGAGTTAGCAGCAGTGGTATTTGCTTTAAAAATCTGGAGGCATTACTTGTATGATGAGCATTGTCGGATATTTACGGATCACAAGAGTTTAAAATATTTGCTCACTCAGAAAGAGCTTAATTTGAGGCAAAGGCGATGGTTGGAGGTGATAAAAGATTATGCTTGGTGATAGACTATCATCCGGGAAAGGCGAACATTGTAGCTGATACCTTAAGTCGTAAGTCTTCATCGTCTTTAGCCGTACTTCAGAGTTGTTATTTTCTAGCATTATTAGAGATGAAATCTCTTGGGGTCCAGTTGAGAAATGGTGAGGATGGATCCTTATTGGCAAGCTTCATTGTACGACTTTCGTTACTTAATCAGATTAAGGACATTCAGAGGTCTGATAATGAGTTAAGAAAAGAAATTCAAAAATTGACCGATGGGGGAGTCAGTGAGTTCAAATTCAGAGAGGATAACGTCTTGATGTTTAGAGACCGAGTTTGTGTTCCTGAGGGAAACCAGCTGAGACAGGAGATCATGAAAGAAGCCCATTCATCTGCCTATACATTACATCCTGGAAGCACCAAGATGTATAGGACTATCAGGGAGAATTATTGGTGGCGAGGTATGAAGCAAGACGTAGCAGAATTCGTAGCAAAATGTCTCGTATGTCAGCAAGTTAAGGCGGAGCATCAGAGGCCAGTAGGTACACTTTAGTCTTTACCTATTCTCGAGTGGAAATGGGAGCATGTAACTATGGATTTTGTTTTAGGACTACCGCGAACACAGAGGAGAAAGGATGTGATCTGGGTGATCGTAGATCGGTTGACTAAGTCCGTTCACTTTTTAGCTGTCCATAGTACGTACTCTATTGAGAAGCTAGCTCAGCTCTATATAGATGAGATTGTGAGGTTACATGGAGTTCCCATTTCTATAGTGTGAGACCGAGATCCTCGATTCACTTTTCTACTATGGCCGAAATTTCAAGAAGCTCTCGGAACCAAATTGAAATTTAGCACTGCTTTTCACCCACAGACGGATGGTCAGTCAGAGAGGACTATCCAAACTATGGAGGATATGTTGAGGGCTTGTGTCATGGATTTTCTTGGGAGTTGGGATAGACACTTGCTGTTAGTGGAATTTGCTTACAACAACAGCTTTCAATCTAGCATTGGTATGGCACCGTACGAAGCTTTATATGGAAAGAAATGTCGTACTCCACTTTGTTGGGATGAAGTGGGTGAAAGAAAGTTAGTTAGTGTGGAATTGATCAATCTAACTAATGACAAGATCAAGGTTATACGAGAGAGGCTAAAGGTAGCCCAAGATAGGCAGAAGAGCTATGCAGATAAATAGAGAAAAGACTTGGAGTTTGGGATCGATGATAAAGTTTTTCTTAAGGTTCTCTGTGAAAAGGTGTGATTCTGTAAAACCCGACCCTATAAATACATGTCATGACATACATGCACTGAGTAGCATGTTATTATGCTAAAAAAGCACCTAAGAAAAGACGAAACCCGGTATCGTACCTAACGGTACACTTGAGTTGATTTAACCTCGAACTAGTTCAAATAGAAATTGTAGGATGAAATTTAATATTTTATAGTCCAGGAATGACTAAAAAATGATTGTTCGGAGTTCGAGAGTTCATTTGAGGTAAAATTGGAAATTTAGATGTTTAGGGGCAAAATCATCATTTTGCCACCTAAGATAATAATTTGATCATGGAGTGAAATTTTTGACCAAGATTAACTATTTGGAGTATAATTTAATGATAGGAAGTGAAAAAGTTTAATTCTAGTGATTTCTGGAGTGTAGGGGCAAAATCGTAATTTTACCACTCGCAGACAAAATTTGAGATTTTGAGAGAATTTAGATCAAATTTGACAAATTGGAGAATGGTATGAGTATAAGGGATGAAAAATATGTCTATGGGCAATTTTTCAGTTTTTTGGGTAAAAATGTAATTTTTCACTTTTACGGGAGCAAAAGTGTAAATTTCAAAAATTACTCCACCGAGACTTTGGATAAGTCTGAGAATTTATCTAAGCTATGGATATGTGGGACAAGTGTATGGTGAAAATTTGGAAACAAATGGATGAAATTTTAAAAATGGACCAATGGGAAAGTGACACGTGGTATTTTTTAATGAAATAATATTATTTTAATGAAAAGTCAGCCCATTTAAACCCCATTTTAAGTGCTGGCCAGCCATAAGGGAGAACAAGAGAGAAAATAGAGAGGAAATGAAGAGAAAAAAGAAAAACCAAAGAGAAACAAGAAAATTCAAAGGGGAATTCGCGTTTTTCGCCCGTTTACGAGTCTAACAGTAAGATTTTTCGACTTTAGCTTGATTTCTACCTTTCTTATGCCTTTGTTTCCATTTAGCATGCTTGAGGAGAGAGATCAAAAAGTGATATCAAGGGCTGGATGAAATTCTAGGGGAGAGAAATTGAAATTTTTAGGTTTTGATTTTTAGTTAAATTGATAGTTTTAGTTAGTTAAATGTGTTTAGAAATTAAATTGGGCAAGAAAGCATTAAATTTTCACAATACCCACCCTTGGCTGAATCTGCAATGAGGTACAATGATGATGATTTGATTTTTATTCTAAGAGAAATGAAGAGAAAATGATGAAAAATGGTTAAATGTGATAGAAAAACAAAGTAGAAAATTAACCGAGTTAATGTCCCATTTTTGGCCGAATTTTCCAAGGAAGAGAGTGAGCTGATTTTGGTGATTTTAGAGGAATATTGGCTGATAATTAATGGTTAGAAATGTTGGAGAGAGAATGGGACAATTTAGAGGTAAAATGGAGCGCGTTACCAATTTATCGGGTAAAGTGCCAAAAATAGGTTAATACCGCGTTTAAGCCATTTTTGGCTATTGCATTTCATACCATGCATTAGTATAGGATTTAAGTCAAATATATAGTGATTTAGCATTAATGTGATGAATTGAGTAAATTTTTGCAATGTGTCTAGGAGGAGAGCCTTCCGGCAAAGTCAAGGAAATCGTACCCGACGAGTAGTTATCGGGCACCTAGAAAGCTTTTAGTTTGTCCAAACGGTGAGTAAACTTATTATTATTGTAAATTATCTAGAATTTATTTTTAAATGCTCTTTATGTATTTTATGAAATGAAAACGAGATTAAAACGGGATTTTTGATGTTTTACAAATAAATGTCACAAATAAAGATATATTGGGTTGATTATGAAATTGAGTAATTGGAGGCTGTTAACTGTCTTGAAAATTATATATTTTCCTATGAATGGCTTATGAGATAAGTATATGTGGCTATATTTTGTAAGTGCATTGGAAAATTTATGTAAGCTGTTTTTACTATGCAGACTGGATAAATAAATAAAAATCACGTTATACTGTCGAAATTTTATTAAAATTGGTGGGTTAGTCACTGCAGTGACGGGTTTCCATGGACTGCCTATTAGAGGGGCACGGTAAGCCCGGTTATATAGTTACTTCGGTTGTAGAGGCGAGGAGGGTAACTCCTGGGGTAGTATTAGAGCTCACTTCACGTCGAACGCCCACGTAAATGTGTAACTCGACCAACTCCAAGGAATGACTTGTTTTAAAAATAAAAATGTGTTTCACATGTAAATGTTATAACAACCTTGGCGGACTCTGTTAGATGCCTCGGCCAAGGTATCCCCGAGGATTAGTTTTGGCTTGAGCCTTGTTTTTAATAAAAGACATAAGCCTTAACAACTGTTTTGGTAAATTACAAATATTTTATGGTTTAAGAAATAAATTGAAAACATTATGAAATGGTTCATAATTGGTTGTTTAAACTTGCCTCCATTTTACTCGCCTTTAGATATTTATGATAATGTCTGTTTACTCATTGGGATTGCAAAATCTCACCCACCTCCTTTCCAAACATTTCAAGGCTGTGGTAGCTTGTAGATACCCTATTTTGTCGAGGATTCCAGTTGACATCTCCACCACACAGACAGTAGGTTTCTAGCACCAACACTGGGTGTATTTTGGGCCACTTGTCATTGTAACCATTATTGTACATTATAACTTTGTAAATTTTTGTATGTGTGAATTTATTTTACTTACACATTACAAAAGATTTCTTACACATGTTTCTATAAATATTATTTTATATAAAAAAAATGCTATTTTGAATAGTGATATTTTGAATCCTTTACTAATCAATATTTTGAATAGTGATATTTATCTATAAATCCTTTTAAAAAATTTTTATCTTTTGATTTACTTGAGCAAGAAACTACTGAAAATTATTTAAAATGGAATGTTTAAAGACGATTGCTCACAGAAAAGGCAAGAAACTGATATGTAAGCCTTGCGGGGTTCTGATTGGCATTTCAAGTAATGAGTGCCAATTGGGGCGTCGCAACGGTTGTCATGGGCCCGAGGGAGGTTCCGGGTCGTGACAGATTCGATTTACGAAGCGAGAAAAGCTTAACCCGAGGTATATTGGACCATTCCGAATCATTGAGAGAATTAGACCAGTGGCTTATCGATTAGAACTACCTTTGGAGTTAGATCAGATCCACAACGTTTTCCATGTCTCCATGCTTAAGAAATATGTACTAGATCCCTCTCACATCCTCGAAGCACCTCCGATCGAGTTGCATGACGATTTGAAGTTCAAGGTGCAACTTGTGAGTATTTTGGATTGAAAGGATTGAGTATTGAGGAACAAGAGTATTTCAATGGTCAAAGTGTTGTGGAAAAGTGCTCGAATGGAGGAAATGACATGGGAAGTAGAGCATCAGATGAGGAACCAATACCCGTATCTATTTGTCGAATCTGGTAAGTGAAGTTTTGAGGTCAAAATTTTATTTTAAGGGGGGTAGAATTGTAAAATCCGACCCTATAAACACATGTCATGACATACATGCACTGAGTAGCATGTTATTAAGCTAGGAAAGCCCCTAAGAATAGATGAACTCGGTATTGTACCTAACGGTACACTTGAGTTGATTTAACCTCGAACTAGTTCAAATAGGAATCGTAGGATGAAATTTAATATTTTACAATCCAAGAATGACTAAAAATGATTGTTCGGAGTTTGAGGGTTCATTTAGGGAAAAATTTAAATTTTGATGCTTAGGGGCAAAATTGTCATTTTGCCACCTAAGATAATAATTTGACCATGGAGTGAAATTTTTTACCAAGATTAACTATTTGCAGTATAATTTAATGATAGAAAGTGAAAATTTTCAATTTTGGCAATTTTCGGAACATAGGGGCAAAACGATAATTTTGTCTCCCCGGGGTAAAACCGTAATTTTCACCACTCAAAACTTGTCAAAATCATAGGATTTATTTATATTTGGTATGAATAACTATGGTATTTTAAGTGGTGAAAAAAAAATTGAAGTTTAAAGGATGAAATTTTAAAAACGGACCAATGGAAAAGTGATATATGGCACTTTTTAATGATTTAATATTATTTTAAATGAAAATCAGCCCATTTAAACCCCACATCAGGTGATGGTCGGCCATAAGGAGAAAATAAGAGAGAAAATAGAGAGGAAAGGAAGAAAAGAGAAAAACCAAAGGAAAACTAGAAAATTCAAAGGGGAATTCGCGTTTTTCGTCCGTTTACGCGTCTAACGGTAAGATTTTTTTTACTTTAGCTTGATTTCTACCTTTCCTTTGCCTTTGTTTCCATTTAGCATGGTTGAGGAGAGAGATCAAAAAGTGATACCAAGGGCTGGCCGAATTTCAAGGGGAAGGATTTTGAAATTTTTATGTTTTGATTCTTAGTTAAATTGGTAGTTTTAGTTAGTTAAATGTGTATAGAAATGAAATAGGGCAAGAAAGCATGAAATTCTCACAATACCCACCCTTGGTTGAATATTCAGTGATGTAAAATGACGATGAACTGATTTTTATTCTAAGAGAAATGAAGAGAAAATGATGAAAAAATGTTAAATGTGATAAAAAAACAAAGTGAAAAATTAACCGAGTTAATGTCCCATTTTTTGACTGACTTTTCCAAGGAGGAAAGTGAGCTGATTTTGGTGATTTTACAGGGTTATTGGCTGATACTTAATGGTTAGAAATTTTGGAGAGAAAATGGGACAATTTAGAGGTAAAATGGAGCGCGTTAGCAATTTATCGGGTAAAGTGCCAAAAATAGGTTAATACTGCGTTTAAGCCGTTTTAGGCTATTGCATTTCATACCATGCATTAGTATAGGATTTAAGTCAATTATATAGTGATTTAGCATCAATGTGGTGAATTGTGTAATTTTTGTAATGTGTCTAGGAGAAGAGCCTTCCGGTAAAGGCAAGGAAATTGTACCCGACGAATAGTGATCGGGGCACCTAGAAAGCATTTAATTTGTACAAACTGTAAGTAAACCTATTATTATTGTAAATTATCTAGAGTTTATTTTTAAATGCTCTTTATGTATTTTATGAAACGAAAATGAGATTAAAATGGAACTTTTGATGTTTTAGAAATAAATATGACAAATAAATATATTGTGTTGATTATCTGAAATAAGAAACTTTTGATCATGAAATTGAGTAATTGGAGGCTGCTAATTGTCCTGAAAAATATTTTTTCCTATGAATGGCTTATGATATATGAGTATATGTGGCTATCTTTTATAATTGCATTGGGAATATTATGTAAGCTGTCTTTTAATATGCAGACGGGATAAATAAATAAAAGCCACGTTATACTGTCGAAATTTTATTAAAATTTGTGGGTTTAGTCACTACAGTGATGGGTTTTCGTGGACTGCCTATTAGAGGGGCACGGTAAACCCGATTGCATAGTTACTCCGGTTGTAGAGGCGATGAGGGTAACTCCCGGGGTAGTATTAGAGCTCACTTCACGTCGAACCCCCACGTGAATGTGTAACTCAGCCAACACCAAGGAACGAGTTTTTTTCAAAACTAACATGTGTTTAACATGTAAATATCTTAACAACCTTGGCGGACTCAGTTAGATGCCTCGGCCAAGGTATCCCCGAGGACTAGTTTTTGGCTTGAGCCCTGTTTCTAATAAAAGTCATAAGCCTTAACAACTGTTTTGGTAAATTACAAATATTTTATGGTTTAAGAAATAAATTGAAAACCTTATGAAATGGTTTGTGATTTGTTGTTTAAACTTGCCTCCATTTTACTCGCCTTTAGATATTTATAATAATGTCTGTTTACTCATTGGGATTGCAAAATCTCACCCACCTCCTTTCCAAATATTTCAGACTTGTGGTAGCTTGTAGATACCCGATTTTGTCTAGGATTCCAATTGACCCCTCTATCTCACAGACAGTAGATTACTATCACCAACAGTTGGTGTATTTATGGGCCACTTGTCATTGTAATTATTGTTGTACATTATAACTTTATAAAATATTGTATGTATGAATTTATTTTACTTTCACGTTACAAAAGATTACTTACACGTGTTTCTATAAATATTGTTTTATATAAAAATGTTATATTTTAATCAATATTTTGAATAGTAATATTTGTCTATAAATCTTAAAAAATAATAATATATAAAATAATTTTTCTCCTTCGATTTACTTGAGCAGAAAACGACTGGTAATTGTTTTAAACAGAATGTTTAACAATGATTGCTCACAGGAAAAGCAAGAAACTAATACGTAAGCCTTACGGGGTTTCGATTGGCATTTCGGGTAATGAGTGTCAATCGGGACGTCGCGACGGTTGTCATGTGCCCGAGGGAGGTTCTGGGTCGTGACATGTATCCCCAAGTATCCCCAATTAAAAAGCACCCACATATTATCCCCAAGTATCTTACATACTTCAACCTATGAGATCGGTTGCCTACTTTCAAAGTAAGGAGTCTTAGCATGTATTAGTCTTTGAGCATTGTCAATGTCTTTATTCTTGACAATATAATAATTAAGAACATATTTAGGAACAAGGCTTTGATGCATAAGAATCTCATAATTATAACCTTTATAATTTCTTTGCACGGCCATTATGTTCCAAGGACTTTATCTACATAAGTCTCTCATAACTCTTTATAAATAAACTCATGGATAAAGAAATACCTCATGCATTGTATAAAATATGTATAAGGTATTTAATGTGAAATATGACTAATTAATGTAGTGTTTTACAAGCACAAAACCAATTGGCTTGCAAGGCTTACACTAACATGATTCTCTTACACTGGAGCCACTAAGTCTCAATACTTCAGCTCATGAACAAAAGTAATGTCAATCAAAACATCCCATGCTCAATCCTGAAGAAATGGATGTTTTTCATGTAGAACCTGATATACCTCATCCCTAATTGAGGTTATAATTAAGGCTAAATTTAAGGCATTACGAGCTTGATCTTCCTCATCATTGAAGTTTTGAAGATATTAAGACACTTTTTTGAATTGTTTTAGAGATTAATAGAAATAGGAAAGTCAAGAAATTATCACCTAATTGATAAATTATTGCACCTTGTTTTGACTTTTCTAGTTTCAATAGAAACTATAAAGAAAGCCTTTTCAGTAATGAAAATTGTGAAAATAAGACTCTGAAACAAAATAGATGATGAGTTTCTTGTAGATAATTTAGTTGTTTATATTGAAAAAGACATTGCTAGCCTTTTTAGTACAAAGTCAATAATTGATGAATTTAAACTTGGGAAACATCGTCGAGTACAACTTTCCTAAAAGACTATTGTAAGTATTTCTTTTCTTGTTCCTTTTGATTTACATGTTATATAAAATTATTGTCTATTATGAATATTTTAATTGTTGCTTAAGTTCAACGTATTAGTTTTAACAATTTTTAGCCCTTATTCTTAACAAAAATTATCTAGCTCCAACCTTATACATTGGGGTAGTGGGTTGTTGTCGTTTTTGCACACGCAAGCATATGTATCGAACAAGTAATATAATGATGAAGTAGAGTATCATTCCTATGAAGATTTGTTTCTAAAGTTTCACTAAGTATTAAAATTATAAAACAAATTAATCTTATTTAAGTAATCCGAAATTCAAGAAAAACTAATTAAAAACAATTAAAAATCAACACTAAATAAACTAACAAACTAAATAAGTTGAGAAAAACAGTCTATTAAAGACCTAGGATTATGGGTTTATTCAACATTTCATCTGATACTAGCTTTTCTTGTTATTCATCTTTCCCTGGTGGTTTTACTAACCTAGAATCCAAGCCTATGGACAAGTCTCTGTCGAGTTGCTTGTGCAAATTACGTTCACTATGTGTTTATAAGAGCTAATTAAATTAAGTTCATTAAGCAAGTTTCCTAATCTGGCTATGCATGGCAATTGGAGAATGTCTACTTGAATCGCGAATCAGATCACATAAGTGACGTGAACATACACTATTCAAACCTTAGTCCAATCTAAAATCTCTCTATTGAGTTTCAATTAGATTCATAAATCAGTTAATTATTGGCTAGACAATCAAAAGCATTAAGAACAGATTTAAATAAGGAAAACTACACCCATTCATGATAAATTAAAGAGAAACTAATATTCAAACTACATGTTGAAATCCACCACAATCCTAGAAAAATAGTTTAGCTCATAATATCTAATAAAAATAATATCCAAAGAAATTTAGCCATGAATCCAAGTCAAAGAAAATAAAATAAACAAAAAAATAGAGAAAGAAACTAATTATTGAAGCTTTGCAATCTCAATTCTCTCTCAAAATCTCTGTTGCTTTCTTGCTTTATTCTTGGCTCAAAATCTCCAGAATAGTTGCTTGTTGCCTCCTCTTTAAAATCTTTGAAAAAGGTCCCTTAAATAGGCTTCAAGTGACCTAATTTCCAAAATCCCATCATTTTTTTTAGAAAATCGTCCAGTGTCGCAGCCTTGATTTATTTGGATCGTGGCTCTGGATTTTTTCCTTGGGAGTGCTACAGTGCTACTCTTTCAGCACTGTGGAATTGTGCTGTTGAGAAAATGTATGGTGCTCTTCCTTTCACCAGCGCTACATGCTTGTTCTCCCAATGCTGTGGTGGTCTATCAAATTTGAACATGATTTTCACCCTGGTCTGATCCAAACTGGGAAAGGTGGTAAACACAAAAACTATATCCCTATCTCTTAAATTTCTAATGGATTAAGAATCACATCAATTGGACTTCTAGGTTGAACGATATGCTCCAAATAACGCATCATGTTCTGTCTAGGCATACTACTACAGTGCTTCAAATTAGACAAATATTTTGACAATGATCTGATCAGAATTGGGCAAAGTAGTAAACATAAAAGTTGTATGCCTTCCTCTTAGAATTCTAGTGGTTCAAGAATCACCTTATTTGGAATTTTTTAGAGAGAGATATGGTCAAAACACAAAAAAATATACAAATGAAGTCATCACCATACTTGTGCAGATTTTCATCAAATGAGACTTTTTCATCAAATTTCCTACAAAAGCAAAAATAGAAATAAGCAATACAACTCTTAAAGTAATTTAAAAGAAAATAATGTAAAATTAAACTCAAATAACTTAAATTACATACTCAACATGTAATCAAATTTAAAACAGAAAAACACCTAAAATGCTAAAATTTGAACATAAAATCTCAAAAGTCGAGCTACTTAAGCCCCGAAAAGGTGTCAAAATAACTCTATAGAATAGAGTTATCACACCCTCAATCTTAAGATTTTGCTAGTCCTCGAGCAAAACATAAAACAACATGGAATAACTTAAACGAAGAAAACACTTAACTAGAATTCAACTGCACCATTTCACTAATCACCTTTAGTATCCTCAAAGTTAATCCATACTCATAATTTTAGGCAACACATAAATATTATTCAAGTTCATGTTTCAATCCAAATGCCAACTTATCATTAAATGAATTTCCATGTGTGTGCAATCTTTTCACCTAGAATATTGTACAATTAGAATAAGGTTATATTCATGCAAAATTCAAATTAGTAATTAAATTCCACAAGTTTATTTTTCATCTTTTTCTCCACTAATGTAGACTAACACTAAATTAAGGATCAATAGGACTTTAATTAACTTGTAATGTATGGCTAGGTTAAAGTGGGATATGGGATAATGCATAGCTCAAATCACCCTAAGCACATAGTCAATCTAAGACCTATTCAGAGCTTTGTTTTCCTTCATCTAGTGTACCCTTTTTTTCATTAACCTTTTTCTTTTGTTCAACATTTCATTCTTTCTTTCCTTTTCTGTTTTTCTCAATTTCACACTCCCAAACGTATTTCTTTTATTGGGTAGTGAAATGAATACAATCATATTTTGAACTTTTCTTCACTTTTCATCTTTACTACCTCTTTCACTATTTAACTCATAACATTCCTAAATTGACTTATGCACTTAGGAATGAGAGATGCAAAAATTGTGGAAATATCTATAAAGGTCTAGGCAAAAAGAAAATTCAGTATTCAAACAAAGATAAGGTGTCATTCAGCTCAAAGGAGAAACTAAGGATAAATTTTGTAAAAGAGGGCTAAAAAGGCTTAATCGGTCCAAAAATGGCCTAAATCATCTCCTTAACTAAGTGTAGCCTAGAATTTCACCTCGAGAGAGAATCAAATAAATTCTAGAACTTAATACAAAATTCAAAAATTCACATTCACATAAACCTTCTCTAAATTTGAACGATGAATATAAGCAATAAACATGGTGCTCAAAATTTAGAAATTTCAACCTAACAGTAAAGCTTAGTATGAGAATTTACATAACACTCAAATAATATTCACATGTTTCAAAGAATCAAGATAGGAATATAACTGAGTTATCATCACTAAAAAGGTAAATTAAACAAAATTGGCACAACTAAATCTAGTTTAAATGTAAATGCACTTGCATAAAAAAAATTTAACAAAAATAAACTAACCTAAACTATCACAAAAACTAATAACAATAAAACCTTCCTCTAAACTTAAATTGCACATTGTTCTCAATGTGAAAAGCTAAAAAGAATAAGGAAAAAAAACTCCCTTATTAATGGTGACAGTGCATTGAAAGCTCTAATTTTTGTCCTACTTATCTTCATCTTTCCAAACCTGTGGACTCAACAAACAAGCTAGGGAGAGGTTATAACTACTTATTTAAATAGAAAAGCAAAACTAACAAAAATAACTATTGAACTTAAAAGGATATAGCTTAGGTTGCCTTTCAAGAAGCATTTCTTTATAGTCATTAACTTGACTATGATACCATTGTTTTCACTTCTTCATCAACGCAAAAATGTTTGAGGCTTGTTTCTTTACCTTGAATGCTCCAGTAAGTGAACTAAAAATTTCAACATAGACATATGACATAACTTTTACCACTTTAAAGGTTTTCCATCAATATGGTTGATGTTGCCATGGCAAGAGGTGGAGGCGTGAACTAAAGAGTGTTACATGTTGTCCAACCTCAAAATCAAGATCACTAGAAGGTGGTAGATTATGCTCATCATAATACTACTTCGTGTTGAAATGTAGTGGCAGTGGATCTAACTTATGAGTTGGTACTTACTTACTTGTAGGTGGTGGAGTAGGATTACTTTTACCTTCATTGGCTAAGTCCATTATGTAACATTGAGTTGTGGAGGAAAAGAATGTAAGGGCATTGAAAATAGTAAATTCAATTACCTTTTCTCCAAATCTAAAAGTTATTATGCCTTTCTTTACATCGATTAGTGTGCCTACAATAGCTAAGAATGAACGTCTTTGTCACCGCCCAAATCTCGAGCCATGACCGGTGCATGGGCTCAGTGGGCATAACCCACTAGGCCTAAGCAAGCCTCTTTATGAGATCTTGTTCCTCATTCCATTCATCATCTTTAAAACCATGTGTTGTAATTCTTAACGATGAATGTCTCAGTAATATTTTATAGCAACCGAATATTTATATTTGTATTATCTCAAAGTACTATCATTCATTGCCGTCTAATAAGGGCACCATCATCAATCCAACATATACATACTTCATTTATAATATTACTCTTAGTAGTTTACATTACATATACGAGTACACAGACAAAAGACTCTCAATCGTCAGTGGAGTGACTTTAAGTGAAGGTACCGTTACTAAGATGCCATAGTACCTACCCAAAAAACGAGCATACGTGGACACTCACTCTAGGTCCCAATTGGCTCCAAATCTGAAAACATGAAGTTTAAAAACATGAGTATAAAACTCAGTGAGTGAACATAAGAAGGAAACAAGCAATCGATAGGAAGAATTTGTAAATCATGATGCACTTGTTTAAAAAATAATGCAATTTATTTAATTTCTTACTAAAAACCCCTCATTTCAAACTTTGATTAATAACCTCATAGTGTTGCAAAAACCCATAATCCATGAAGTTAAATGGGTGAAAAATAGGTCAAAAACAAGCAAAGTAGCAAGCATGGCAGCAAGTTTTTGGCTGCAGTGAGAAACAACCTTAGTTCGCATATGTTTCAGTTTTTCCAGTATATCTCGCACTACAGAAGTCCAATTGACCTGATTTTTGTTCCATTAGAAAGCTAAGAGCCTGAGATACAACTTTGTTGTTTACCACTTTTCCCAATTCTAATTTTAAGGTGGTCAAAATCATTGTCAAATTGGAAGAATAGCACTAGAATTTTGGGTCTACTCGAGAGTTTCTCGCTGCAACGAGAATCCATTTTCGCTGCAGTGAGAAATAGGGCTAGTTTGTGCCCGCACCACTCGAGAGTTTCTCGGTGCAGCGAGAATGCATTTTCGCTGCAACGAGATTTAGGGCAGATGACAATTAAGGGGTTTTCACATGCCACAAAATCCATCCCTACCATATTGCACATCAAAGTGAACACATTGACAATAATCAAGATATCAACACTCAAAACAATTATATTGTAATCATAAACTTGCTATCACATTTACATATATAAACATATATCAACAAGTACACCACCCCACTTCATTCATCATCATGTGCACTCCCTACTTGCACATTTCAACATCATCAGCTCATGTGCACACCCTATTTGCATATAGCTAGGTCATCATTGGCTCATGTGCACTCCCTACTCGCACATAACTAGGTCATCATCAGCTCATGTGCACTCCCTACTCGCACATAGCTAGGTCATCATCATCACATAATTATTATTTATCAAGGCACAACATATACTTATATATATATATATATATATATCAACAAAAATGGAGGAGCACATGGATTCATCTTTTTTTTTTTTTCACATTTCACCACATCAAAATAATTTATCAAGGGCTTGTTCCCAAGGCACCCGTTTTTTTTTAAGAAAAATTGGATAAAATCATTCAAATGTTTTGTGCAAATACATTCACATTCCCAAAACAATTTTGAAATACAAGTTCACTCACCTGTCTTGTTGATTCTTTTGCTTGACTCTAGCCTCAACTAATGTTCCAAATGGACATGTGAGGCCTTGTTGGAACCTATACACACACAATATTACCAGTAACCCAAATTGGCATAAATATAATTCCAAAAGCTCTTTCCTAAATCAAGTTCTACTAGTTATCCTTACCTAGTTTCCAATTGCCTTTTGATTAGCTATCTATTTTCTCTACTCTAGTATCACTAGAAATAAATAAACAAGCCTCAACAATAAAACAACTCACAACTCCAATTACTAGCCATTATCAACAACCTAAAATCAATCCTAATTCATTACTCACCTTGGTGAATTTGTAGTTGAATTCCTTCTAAAGAATACTCAAGCTATCATGAAAACTCCCTCTTTTTCTCTCTCAAAACTTTCAACTAGTGAGAGAAAGTATTGAGGAAAGACTTTTGAGGGTCCTTGAGCTGTAGAAGTGAAAGAGCATGAAAAACCATATGGAAAAGTGCTCATAAGCATGAGAATTGTAATTAACTTGAAAAATATATGGAAGTTTCAAGGTTCCTTCCCATGGAGGATGAAGAAAAACGTGAAATGGAGAGAAGAGTTGGGGAAGAAAAAGAAGTTGCTGGAAGTTGCTGAAGCTTTAGATATTTATATCTAAAGTTTATCCAATTCTCATGTAATTTACCAAAATGCCCTCTATAAGGTGACTTTGTCTTCTTCTTTCATTTGGTTCAACTTTTTACTGTTTAGACACTAAGACAAAGTCCATAATGGTGTAAAAGTACTCGAGTTCACAAAAACTTAAAATTTTCAACTTGAGGTGTATAATGACCATTTTACCTCTATTGCAGAAATCATCACTATTTCTATTTTTTTATTATTTTATCCTTATTTTCATCATTCATTTATGCCTTAGGCTTACTTAGGCCTTAATAACATCAGAAAACCCACTCGTATGAGCTCACCAAGAGAAATGATGAAATTACCCCTAGTCAGTGTTATTGCGTATACTTCTAGTTACGTGTCTATGGAGGTCGAAGTTTCACAGGCTCACTTCTGAATTACCCTTTTAACTTAGTAATCAACCTCAAATGAGCATCCGATAAGCTTTATTAGCCACCATCTCAAAGTACGGGGTACTACAGTCCCAATATGATTGGAACCTCTTGATCCTCCTCCATTTCAAGTATAAGGAAGTCTACTAGAATGTACAATTTCCTAACTTTAAGCAAGACATCCTCTATCACCCCACAAGGGTGCCTTATTGTTTTGTTAGCTAGTTGTAAGGTAACTGTAGTAGGTTGAATCTCTTTCAATCTAATTCTCCTAGCAACAGACAAAGGCATAATTGAGACACTAGAGCCTAAATCACACAAAGCTTTTAAAAAATTAAAATTACCAATTGAGCAAAGGATACAAAAACTCCCTGCGTCCTTAAGCTTTAGTGGAATCTTATTCTAGATTATTGCACTACACTCCTCACTAAGAGTAATTGTCTCAAAGTCCTCCAATTTTCTCTTATTTGTCAATATGTCCTTCATAAACTTCACATATTATGGCATGTGCTCTAAAGCTTTTACGAAAGGAATGTTGATGTGAAGCTTTTTAAATACCTCAAGAAATTTTTGGAAGTGTTTATCAAGTTTTTGTTTTTGAAGGCATTGAGGAAAATGTGGGTGGTAAAGTTGTCTTTGCATTCTTCTCTTGAATTTGCTTGTCAACTGTCTCAATCATTATTTCATTCTCAACAAGCTTATCTTGAAGGGTAGCTTGCCTAACACTATTGCCAACCTCTTTTTCGCTCCTCGGGGTGATTACCAGAACTTGTTCCTTACCTTCTCTCCTTAGATTCACCTTTGTATCACTAGGTAGTGTTCCTTGAGGACGGTTGTTTAATAAATTGGCTAGTTGACCAACCTAAGTCTCAAGGTTTCAAATTGAAGCTGCTTGACTTTGAATGAGAGCTATTTGACTTTGTATAATGCTATCATTCTAGGTCATATATTTCCTTAGTAATTCTTCAACAACTGGCTTTTTCTTAGATAGAGGTGCTCGATTTTGTTGTTGGAATCCTAGAGGTGCATTTAGCCTTAAAGGGATGATGCCCCTTGATTATTGGCCCAAGAGAAATTCGGATGACTCCTCCACTCTGGGTTGTAACTGTTGGAGTAGGGATTATTTTGTTGTCTATTACTCACAAATTGCACTGTCTCTGCTGAACTTTGACATTGATGACTAGCATGATTATCTCCACAAAAGTCACAAGCTACAAAAAGACTTTGCAAACTATTAGTACCAAAAGATTCAAGAGTTTAAGTTAAGGCTGCTACTTGAGCTAATAACGTTGTCATAACATCAACATCATGAATTCTAGCTACTTTCCTTGGCAATGATTGCTCAGCTAGCCACTGGTAATTATTTACAGACATTTCCTCTAACAAATGATATGCCTCATCGATCGATTTAGCCATTAAGGCTTTTCCCTTAGCAGCGTCAATGGTAGTCTGAACATGCCCACTCAAACCATTATAAAAAGTTTGCACTTGAAGGCACTTTGGGAGACCATGATGGGGACAATGACTAAGCAATTCTTTGTATCTTTCTCAGGCTTCATACAATGATTTCAAATCTTGTTGCATGAATGATGTGATGTCGTTTAGCATTTATTTTGTCTGAGCTGGAGGGAAGAATTTGGCAAGAAATTTCTGAGTAAGATCATCCTATATTGTTATGGAGCCAGTAGGGAGTGCATTTATCCCTTAAGGAGAAGGGACAAAGCCTCAGTCGAATTACATCATCTGTGACACCATTATGCTTGAACGTGCCATAAATCTTTAAGAAGTTTGATATATGGCCACTTGGATCATCACTTGGAAAACCCCCAAACTAGAACGATGTTTGAATCATGGTGATGATAACTGGCTTGATTTCAAAATTGTTTGCTTGAATAGCTAGCCTTCGAATGCTCAATGGAATTCCTTGTACCAAAGGAACAACATAATCTTTTAAGTAACGTTTTTCAGCTACTACTTGCTCTTGGATTTGCTGTTCACCCGGTTGATCAGCCATTGTATTTATTGGAGCATGTCGTAACGTGCGGGTCCGAGAACCAGTCCGCTAGAAGCGGGCGAAAATAAAATATTTGGGAGTCACCACCAATCTTTTTATTTAGGTGTGATTGGCCACCTGTTAACTCGATTCTAATCAACAAAATCCTAAATTGATTTTAGGTCCGTCGAAAGAACGAGAATTGGTTTACATTTTTTAGAGATGGGTTCGGGAGTGCAGTTACGCATGGAGAAGGGTTAGCACCTTCGTGGAGCTCGTTCCACGAATGGTACCATTTAATCTTAAATTATCCTATCATAGCCTACATTGATTTTATTCCTATGTCCCCTTAGCCTTTGCTTATTAACTAATTATTTGGTTGATTGAGTCTTTTAGTTAGTTTAACGAATGATGAGGTTGGCAATCTTTTATTGGAAAATCATTCGTAGACCATCCCAAAGCTTTGGTGAAGTCTCGAAGTTTTCCTCACCTAAGGATATCTCGGGAAGAACTCGTCTCTACAAGTTCTTCGAGGAAATCCCATCATCGAAATTTTCGCCCCATTAACAAGAAAAATGTGGCATGCTATGACAGTATAAGATGATAATGCCTATATGATCGCGTTTATTGATTTAGTTAGTTAAAATTCATGTGATAATCTGTTTAATAGTTTAGGATGATTTATTGCCTTGCTTACATATTTATTATTATTATTTTTTGTTATTATTATTATTTTTTTATATATATTATTTTTTAACAATAATTATTTGAATTAGTGAGTATTGAAGCATAGAGTTCGAATTTATCCCGACGCTTCGATGAAAATCCGTCTCAAACTCCACACCTAAGTAACCTACCCGAAAAAGGGAACTCTTTGCCCCTTTTTAGGTGAAATTCTATCATCGAATCACTTAAAATAACTATTTTCATTTTATTTTATTTTTTTATACTAATTATATTTACATCATGTATTTTTTTATTTATTATATAATTAATTTATTCTTATTAGATATATTTTCTCTTTTATTTATTTAATTCCTTCTTATGTGGTTATATATTTTATTATTATTATCTTACTTAGTCTATTTTTATGACTCATAATATTTCAAAGTTCTATCTTGTGCTTATAACACATATGTGTAAATATATTAATAAAAGGGAAACTATTGCATAATTTCTAAACAAAGGGAAAAATCATAAACATGCAAATCAAAAAATGCCAAGCCCAAGAATAAGTCCAATCAACATTTAAGGAAAAGGTCCATTACCTAACGGGCCAAAACAAGCCCAAAGACCTTTTGTTTGATGGGCTCCAACCAAATGCCCAAAAGCTGATTTTTCCAAGTAAGCTACAAGTTTACTCTAGCTCCAAGGGGGCAGCACCGGTCTGCTCCACTTCTAGGTGCCTAAGCCTCATGAAACGCACTGTGTGGTGCAGTGAAGGTAAGTCTGCTCTTGCTGCACTGCTTGGGAGAAAAGAAAAAGCCATCTCCAGCCAATGTGACGCCGTTTGGAAGCTCTCCTTCTAATTATATAAACTGATTTTTTTATTATTTTTTTACTTTTCTTCTTCCTCTTTCCCTTCTAAAACCAATCCCCATTTCTCTAAAAAGCTTCCACTTTTCTGCTTCTTCTCCGGCTCTTTCTCACCATAGTTTTAGGTTCCAAACTCTACTCATTCTCCCACTCTCCCTTTTTACCGATCTCTCTCTTTCTCTTTTACACCTGTAATAAACACCTCTCCTTTCAGCTACCCTAAAAGCCTCTCCCTTTCAGCCTACTGTCGACCCCCTTTTAAGAGCTGGATTGTCCAAAAATTTTAACAATCCAGCGATGAAATCATGCTCTTTTGAGCCTGATTTCACAAGGCTTGGGCATAAATGGGGGACTAATTTTCTGAGGTAAATATTCCCCGAAATTCGACTACTTTCTAGGGGACTTAAGTGCTTTGTAATGACGTACCGGAGAGGGGGGGCTGAGTACACGCTCAGTCTTCTCCCTGTTTTTTCTCTTTCCTTTTTTATTATTATTTTTATTTTTGGTTGATGGGTGTCTACAAAGCAACACCTTGTTGATTTTCTCATTGCAGTTTGCGAAATGTTCTCTCAATTTCTAGATCACACTAGATAATCTCCAAGTTGTTTGCACTTCTCATACAACAATTGAACATACTTGCAAAACAAAGAAATAAAACTTAAATTAAGACTAATCTGTGAAATTTTAATATTAGCAAAGAATGAAGAAAACAAAATCCCCAGCAGCGGCACCAAAAACTTCTTGTCATTTTTGCACATGTAATTATACGTATTGAACAAGTAATATAGTGATGAAGTAGAGTATCGTTCCTATTGAGATTTGTTTCTAAAATTTCACTAAGTGCTAAAATTATAAAATAAATTAATCTTATTTAATTGATATGAAAATTTAAGAAAAACTAATTAAAAACAATTAAAAAATAAACACTAAATAAACTAACAAACTAAATAAGTTGAGAAAAAATTATATTAAAGACTAGGATTATGGGGTCATTCAACATTTCATCTAATACCAGTTTTTCTTGTTATTTATCTTTCCTGGGTAGTTTTACTAACCTAGAATCCAAAGCTTTAGACAAGTCTCTATCGAGTTGCTTGTGCAAATACCTAACTTAATTAGTTCACTATATGTTCATAGGAATCAATTAAATTAAGTTCATTAAGCAAGTGTCCTAATGTGGCTATGTATGGCACTTGGTGTATGTCTACCTGAATCACGAATTAGATCCCCTAAGTGACGTGAACATACACTATTCAAACCTTAGTCCAGTTTAAAATTTCTCTGTCTGTTGGTCCCAACTAAATGTGCTAGAGGGGGGGTGAATAGCACTTTTTGGCTCTTTCAAGGATTGACCTCTAATTTGAGACAAATGCACAATAAAAGAAAGAACTTAAAGATAAATAAAAATTGAAAACAGAACAAAACAACACACAACTATTTACAGTGGTTCGGTTCAAGACCTACATCCACTACCTTGATTGTTCAACCAAGGATTTTCCAAACAATCCACTAAGAACGGTGAAATTCACAAACTTTCACCAAGCTTTACAATGGCTTTTACCAGGCTTAACCAAAACCTTTCACAATGGTTTTTACCGAGATCAACCAAAACCCAAAGTGGTTTTTCAAAGGCTTAACCACAACCTTTCACAATGGTTTTTCACGGGCTCAACCAAAATCTAAAGTGTTTTTTCAAAGGCTCAACCATAACCTACAACAATGGTTTTTCACGGGATCAGCCAAACCCAATAACTAACTTTTCAACGCTAAGTTAGAACCTATTGATAATTCTATTTTATAGAATTATTTTATTTCAATTTTATTATTAAATATTAGCTAAGTCCTCAATTTTTAATTATAATTTACTTATTTTTAGTTGTTTTTATAATTAGGTTGCTTTTAAGTTAGTTATTTTAATTTTATGTTATTCCTTTTAATTTGGTTATTATTTATTAGTTTTTATAATTTTGTAAGATTAAAAGTGATTAGGCTTAATTTTGAAAAGTAAAGTGTTGAAAGACCCATAATCTACATACATATGATTCAGTATTTTGGCCATATCTCGAGATACCGAACTCAAAATGATGCAATTCTTATACTATTGGAAAGCTAAGAGACAGAGCTACAACTTTCATGAAGATCACTTTCCCCAGTTCTGCTTTAAAGATAGAGAAAATTGCTTTGGAAAATAGCTAGATGTACTGTGCCGGGAATGGAAATTTGTAAAGGCTGATAATTGATTTTTGGCCCTCTTATTACACTTTTAAGCCCAATTAAACCCTAGGTCAAGTTAGGGAACTTTAGGTTAAGTCTATTAGTATAAATAGGATATGTTTAACAACATTGGAAAAAAAAATCGTTGGAGATTCAAGAAGTTAGAAGTTGAGGCTGAAATTTGGAGATCAAGACGGCAAATATTGTTTTGTTTTCTTCTTTGGCTTTTATTTTTCTTGTTACTCTCAATGGTTGAATTTATTATAATGTTATTTTATTTTGCAATTATGAGTAGCTAATTTTCTTTTTTCTAGGATTGTAATTGAACTCACATGTAATCTAAGTTTTTAATCTCTTTCTTTCTTATTTTTAATAGGTTTCGAATTGTTTATTCCAATTTGTTCTGAATGTTTTTAATTGCTTGGCCACCAATTAAATTGATCTAGGAACTTAAACAAACTTAGGAAAGGGAGTTTAGAGTAGACTAAAATTGGGATAGCATATGATCATATTAATTGATTTGCGTATAGGATAAGGATATACTTATAAGTCATATGTAGCCAGATTAGAGCTTGAACTTAATGAGTCTGTTTTAATTTCAATTCACATAGGGATATAGTGTTTTGGTTAAAATAGATATTTTTATAAGATGAGTCGGGAGACCCTTATAAATAATTTAGGACTCTAGGTAAGCAATTCAACCCATTGAAATAAGTTAAGGAAGAGAGGTAAGATTTAGATGAAGTGTGAGGGATATTGTAATCCTAGTCTTGTTTGATTTAATATTTTCTCAAGTTATTATTATTTTGATTTTTCTTGTTGGTTTTAATTTTAGTTAATTAATTAATTTTGATTGTTCGGATAAGATTAAATTGTTCTAATTTTAGTACTTGGTAAAGTTTTAGATCAATTCCCTATGGGATTGATACTCTGCTTGCTAATATACTATTTATTCGATACGTATACTTGCGTAGTAGGATTTTAACTGACACCTATACACTCAATCAAACAATCCAAGCTTGCATAAATCCCTTAGAGTGCCTTACACACTCTAGGTAATCAAGAAATGAAGAAAAGATGAAGTACAATTGATCACCTAGCTGATCTAATATGTACAAAGTTAAGCTCAAACACTTTTTCAAAGGATGGGAGTGAAATACAAGTGAAAAGAGAAAGTTTTTGGTCTTCTAAGCTCAAAATCACTATGGATGGCTTCTCTCTCTTGTTTTTTACTGTTTGAGAGGCTTTAAATACTTGCAAAATCAATTTTGGTCGTTGAAGATAGAAACTAGCCGTTTCTAGCTGTTATTTTATCTTTTAGTGCTCAATTCAAATTTTTTGGCAGAATGATCTTAGTCGACTAATTGTGCTCTTAGTCAACTAAGTTGTCTTTGTCTTCTAAACCTAGTTTTTGGCAGTGAGCTCTTAGTTGACTAACTTCTTTCTTAGTCGATTAAGTTATTTTTGTCTTGAAGTCCAGATTTTTGGCAGTAGGCTTTTAGTTGACTAACTTACTTCTTTGTCGACTAAGTCTTCTCTGTTTTGCAATATGCTCTTGAACCAGCCAACTTCATTTTTAAATTTTAGCTGACTAACTTCCATCATCATCCGACTAAGAGGCTTCTGTTTTATGACTCAATTGTAGCTCTTTCTTCTTTGCTTGTTTAACCAATTAACCCATCTTGCAACTGAACAATCATCTTGACTTGCTTACAAATACCAAATATATTAATGATTTAAGCTTTCTCTTGCACACTTAAATAATATAATTAGACATCAATGAATGGGAATATTTTGCTATCATCAAAAACATATAGACTCATTCTCTATCTCTTATTTTTGATAATCACAAAACACCCCAAGATTAAGAATGCAATGTCTATGCTCAATATGAATGCTTTAAATCTTTATGCATAATGAGGTGCTCCCCCTTAGTCAATGCATCTACTTTTCTTTACATAATATTCAACAAAATCAAAATTGAGCATCACACACATAAATTAAACATGAAGACCTATTTAACTCTATTTGATTTAGTTTTCCTTCTCTCTTTTTTCCTTTTCATCATTAAACAAGATATTCAAAACTCCTCCTCCTTAATGAGTGCATCAAGATTTTCTTTTAATCTTTAAATTAAACTTTAATGAATGAGAATCATAAGCACTCATACACCTAAGTCATACAAGCTTATAGATATATTTCAATAACTTCAAGAGTCAAGCTTGTGTCAATGTAAGAACAAGTGTATGGGAGTTAAATCATTTTAAGAAATTGTCAAGGATTACTCAAATAATGCTTAAGCAAATTTGATCATTTTGTCATAATCAAAACTATAATAATTTTAAAGCTAACACTGTCGAGTCTCAATTAGATTCAGAAATCAGTTAATTGTTGGCCACACAATTAAAAGCATTAAGAACAGATTTAAATAAGCAAAACTGCACCCATTCATGATAAAATGAAAGAGAAACTAATATTCAAACTACATGTTGAAATCCACCACAATCCTAGAAAAATAGTTTAACTCATAATATCTAATAAAAATAATATCCAATGAAATTTAGCCATGAATCCATGTCAAAGAAAATAAAATAAACACAAAAGTAGAGAAAGAAGCTAATTATTGAAGCTTTGCAATCTCAATTCTCTCTCAAATTTTCTTGTTTTTTTGCTTTGTTGTTGGCTCAAAATCTTCAAAATATTTGCTTGTTGCCTCCTTTTTAAAACCTTTGAAAAAAGTCCCTTAAATTGGCTTCAAGTGACCTAATTTCTAAAATCTCGTCAAATTTTTATTTTTAAAAAATCGTCTAGGGCTGCGATCTTGATTTTTTGGCATCACGGCGCTACACTTTTAGCGCTGCGACATTGTGCTCTAGAGAAAAGGTATGGTACATTACCTTTCACCATCACTGCAACCTTAATCTTTCAATGCTACTGTAGTCTATCAAATTTGAACATGATTTTTACCTTGTTCTGCTTTGAAATGGGAAAAGTCGTAAACATAAAAATTGTAGCCCTATCACCTAATTTTCTAAAGGTTCAAGAATCACATCAATTATACTTCTAGGTTGAAAGATATGCTCTAAATATCTCATCATGTTTAGTCCATGCATACTACTGCAATGCTCCGACTTAGACAAATATTTTGACCATGATACAATCAGAACTGGGGAAAATGGTGAACGTAAAGTTCTATCCCTTCCTCTTAGAATTCTAAGGGTCTAAGAATCACCTTATTTGAAGTTCGGTAGAGAGCGATATGATCAAAATACTAAAACATATACGAATGAAGCCATCACCATATTTGCTCGAATTTTCATCAAATGAGCCTTTTTCATCAAATTTCCTACAAAAGTAATAAGAGAATAAGCAGTACTACTTTTAAAGTAATTTCAAATAAAATAAGATAAAATTAAACTCAAATAACTTAAATTACATACTCAACATGTAATCAAACTTAAACTAGAAAAACACCTAAAATGCTAAAATTTGAACATAAATTTGAAAAGTCTAGCTACTTAAGCCCCCAAAATGTGTCAAAATAACTCTATATAATAGAGTTATCATGGGTGGTTACTTAAACTATAATAGAATAATGGAGCTTAATGATATTAAGCGTTAAGTCACCTGTTTCTTGAGAATAGGGACAAAGGAGATACACTTGTAGTTCAAGAAAAGGTTAAGAGGAAGATCTTTAAACTATCTTTATATTTGAACCACCATGTTAAGCTTTCTAGAACATCTTAAGGGTGAAACCAACCCATGAACCTTGTCACTTTTTTTAAGTTACTTTTACTATTGTCCATGTGACATAGTTGTTCTACTCATTGTATTTTCATTTTGTAAGACAACTTTTAGAAGAATAACAAGTCAGTAGTCAAAATCAAGCATCTACATTTTACTCTCTACATGAAGACTCTTAGTGAAAGAAATTCTCATGCATTGCTAGTAAAGTAGAATAAAAATAAAAATAATTGAATCTATGCAAGCATGTTTTGCAATTGTTTTGCGCATATTACTTGTGCTTGTTTTGAATAACACTATTTGAGATGAATCATTGTTTTGCTAACAAAATAATTTCTAAATAGTAAATTAAAGAAAATTAGTTGAAGGTAATGCTTTATTTTATGCAGGGTACCTTGCAATAATGCTCCTAGGACGAAATTTTTTTTGTTGAAAGTGTTGGAGTCTATACTCGAAAAGATAAAAAAAAACACACAAAGAAATAACAGAGACTTAACAATTAACAACAAAAAGAAATAAGAAAGAGTTTTGAATGTGAAAACTGGTTCGAGGCATTCTATGTAAGGCATGGACTTCAGAGTAGATTTTCATCGCTACCTCAATGTAAATAGCGATCGATGACGTCTTCCTCCCAACATACAATAAACCATTCAAGGATCTTCTAATGTGCACTCAAATAGAAAATCCAACGAACCCATAAATATTTTGATCGCTTTTGAAGGAATTTTAGAATGAAGAAGAATTGAGTTTTTGGAAACACAAAATGCTTGGAATGAATTTTTCAGAAAAAAGGGGATGGGTACTTATAGATATTGAACCATCACCAACGTGCCTCTTCATTATACAGACACACCTATTGATGAAGTGAACAAATGTATCCTTTTAAAGAGACTTGCCTTTCGACAATCAAAGGTCATATTTCTCCCAATAGACACATTAAATTTTGAATCCCCAAAAATAAAATAAGAATTAAAAAGCCAACGATCCCTCACACGATTCAAAATTTAAGGAATACAAAAACAATCTTTTACAATGTATTCGATTAAGGTGTCCTGTGGACTCAAACCTCACTCAATATTAGAAAATTGTTAGGAATTTGAGAATACGGTGCCCTAGAAATCAAGAATATTCTCATGTTCAATTTCATTTATTTTATTTGTAGTGAAAATACATTTTGATAATAAGACGAAAGTTTGTTTTAAGTAAGCATTTATTATCTAGTTATAAAGGTGCCAAGATTCTAATGAGGAATTCAAATACATTTGTACGAAGAGGCATACATTATGGACATTTATTGTCATGACCCAAGCCCGAGGGTCCGTGATCGACGCATGAGCCCAGCAAGCAAGCCCACTAGACTTGAGCAAGCCTTAAAGTTCACAACCATATAACATCAAGCTAAGGGATTCCATAGTCTAATGTTCACAATAAAACTAAATGTAACATATTATCCCTGACACATTTTTCATACAAATGTTTATAAGGCCATACTTTGGCCATTCAAGGCGGGTTCATACATAATGACCCTTACAAAAGTCAAATGGCATGTCGTGCCCACATACATCGCAGCCAACCATATGTAGAAGCTTGTGACGGACTCAGTAGAGTGAAAACATCAAAATGGAGACCTATCGAATGCCAAAATTGGTCCATCTATAGACAACCCTTACCACGTACCTCTGTGGTCTATTTATTTGTACATGGTACACAAATGGGTGAGTGCTAAATACTCAATGAGTGGTGTAAATAAACAAAATCATATATAAACATATATATAAATGTTGCACACTCAATGCAGCCACATAATCCAATAAACACCTCCAAACATAGGGCATATCATTATCCCTAAAATCTTCAATGTGAGGGCATATTATCATCCTCATTGTCTCCATAGATCATCACACATATCATTAGGCTTACTCTTGAAGCTGATCAAAGTAATTCAAATAATTTTCCATGGCACACTCTAGTCGATGAAGTATCACATCCTATTCATATCATATTTATCTAAGTCTTTCCACGGCTATCTTACGTCACATACGAATTGAGTCAACGATTGGTCTTCCCTTAGACATTGTCAAATAATGCTTGATGGCCAATCAATGGAGAATCAAATCACGCTCAGGGTAAAGCTGTTAGCGAAGAAACAAATAATGCGTGTGCCAAAGAAACTAGTGGAGAACAAATCATGCACAGTGCCAAAGCAGCTGAAGGAGAATCAAATCAATGACTGAAGTAATCTCTCAATGGTCGGCATCACTCGGAGTATTCTCAAACAGGTGGCATTAAAGCACTACAAGCGGAACTAATACTAATTTTTCTACTTAGCACCATCGTGTAAGCACATACATAGTCACAGGGGATTAGAACGCCACTCATCCACAAATCATATCAACGTCCAGAATTCATCCCTCAGATGAAAACAAAAATCCACAAATAAAGCCATCATGCCTTTATCATTCACATTTTCTTTATCGAACCTTAATTCATATTTATCGAGCTTTAATCATTTTTAAGCTCAGTTAGGTTCTATGTGCCTTTAAATCTCCAAGGCATCATTAGATCAATTTCTCTTAACATAACCATTGCCAAGGGAAATCTACTTCTAAGGTTCATTATATCCTCTAGACATTCTGGTCTAGGCATACACATCATAGACACTCATGTGGCTTAGATCACAGCACACAAACACCCATTCCATAGTTTGATTCTCCAGCTTAAGCACTTACATCTAGGCAATCATATATATATATATATATATATATATATATACACACACACACACACACACACATTTTAATACCATGGCAGTGCCTTCATCAAGGCATCATGCATCACAAGCATTTTAATTCAAACCCACTCACAGTGACAAATTGGAGGTAATCCCACTATCGAGCTCAACTTTAGCCTTCAATCGTCTTCTAGCTCACTAGTGCATCCAATTGCTTTGTTTCCTCCTTATAACACATCAAAACATCCAATTGTTAACTAAATCCTAGCTTTCGAAAAACGTTAACTTTCCCATAATTATAAAAATCTTAGCAATCCAACTATTTAAGCTTAAATCCTTCATTAACGAGCAAAACCCATACTTTAGAAGTTAGATTGCATGAGTCTTAACTCCAAATTCTCCAATCCAAGCCAAAGAGGGAAAATTACAAAATCTGGAGAAATCAAAATTTGAAGTTATTAACTGATTTAATTAAAAAATAATCAGTAAAAACATTAAATCTTTCCTCCATGATGGTTTTCCAAGCTTTAAATAACCTCAAATAGCTTTAAAAATCAATTTTAGGGGTTAAGGTTTTGAGTTATCTAGAGAGAGAAAGAGAGAAAAAGAGTTGAGAGTGAAATGGGGTAGAAATGGCTCGTAACCCCTTTTTATTTGTGCTCTTCCTTAGTAATGTATGAATACATTTGGCAATGTATCGATACATCTGCCCTAATTTTGAGTAAATGTATTGATACATTAAGGGAATGTGTCGATGCATTTCAGGCAGAATAGTCTTGGGTGCTTTTTGCTTCAAATGTATCAATACATTTTCGATACATTGGGGCAATATATCGAAACATGTTCAATTTTTGACCAAATCTATCAAGAATCCTCCAAAACAGCTCATATTGTTCTTCTTGCCAAGAATGTATCGATACATGAGGGGATGTATCGATACATCTTCCCCTGTAGGCAGTTTTAAGCTTTTAGAACTTTCAAAGATCCAAGTTTAACACCAAAATCATTCCTTGTTCATATCACACCTCAATTCATTCATTTAACTCAATCCTAAATACATAAATTCACAAACATAACATTAAACATAGATAAAAATTTCAAATTGTGGGATTTATCATATATTTCTCAAAATTTGCCTAAGTGCCCATTTATCTACATATATATTCTCAAACACTTGGCATTCACAACATATCATCAATTTACTTAATTTACATCAAATATTGGGGGTGTTACATGTATATTAATAGAATTTAAAATTGTTCACAATTGAATAATAAAGCTGGTCAATTTATTATGTTAAGACTATAGTGTCCAAATTACTTTCAATAAAAAGAATTTGACTCACTTCAAAAAAATGATGAGTCTCAAATTATCGGACTAGTTGACTTTAAGTAATGACATTATCAAGTGAATTGGAATCACGTGAGACTTAAGTTTAAGTTGGGCCGTTTCCTTAAAGCTTAATCTCACAGTTATGCATTCGCCTATAATAGAATCGTAATCTTGATGGATAATGAACTCATGTTTTATTTGCTTATAATCTTTGATATACCATGGGCACGATCATTTTAATGCTTTTATCTAGACTCTGTATGTTGCGATTATAATTGAGGTGAGCATTCGAGAACATATATCCAAATATTGGAGCTTATAGTGTTAACATCACTTCTAGTAATTTTAGGAAGATTGGTGATTTAATCTATGTCTAGTAGATTGATGAATTAGCTAGTTATCACATCTTAATACTCAAAAGATAAGATCTCGAGTATTGGATCAATAATTGGATAAAATTTGAGACTAGGACACAAAATTGACATAAAAGATAAAACGGTAAATTCACTTTTCGTCATTGGATGGCTATGAGGGTTCACAACATAAGGTTTGCAATTGGACAAATCAATATTAAATTTTACATATTAGATATTTCTAGTAATTGTAGATAACTCATGAGTATAACCATGAATCTATGGTGGAGTGATTACATGGTTTTTTTTTTTTAAATTTATACTGGAAATTCACGCAAGGCCCAGCTACCCTGTTAAATTTTTTTAAATACGAAATAAGAAGTACAAAAGAGGGGGACATAAACCGTACCTCCAAGCTACATGATCATAAGAAAGTATTTGAAGAACACCTAGAGTAAGGAAATCCATTTTTTGTGCATAACTTTTGATGCTACAATAAAATAGATATTCCCTACTATTACATTGAGACAACATACTAAGAGAAAATTTAAAGCAGAAAATGTAAATGAGATAAGTACCTAGGATGGAGTGTTTCATTTTATGACCATATATTTTACTACCGTCATAAAATTGAAACACATCCATATTACAAAAATCTATGTTAATAACAAAGTAAAGAAAATAAATTAGGAGTACTACTCCTTTACAATCCTTTAAATCGAACATATGGTAAACTAACCTTATCTAGCCTAAGAATACCTTTAAGCTGACCTTCTACTTGTGAAAATACTTATAGGATCTGGTGTGTGTGCCCTTGATTTGCTAGATAATCTGCTGCTTGGTTCCCCTCTCTATGAATGTGCGAAATTCGAAACAAAATACCTCTCAAGACTTTGCAGATTGAAGCAAGCAAATACCGAGTCCTAGAGGATCTCTGATGGCCTTCATTTATCATGTGTACCACTACTTTTGCATCCATTTCTATCTAAAGTCTAGAAACATTATGCTCAATGCACAAAAGTAAACCCCTCTAAAGTGCCATTAACTCTGCCTGTAATGAATCACAAGATCCAAAATTTTCAGAAAATCCAAAAATCATGGTACCTGTATGGTCTCGAAGAAGTCCTCCTCTCATAGCATTTTGACAATTATGCTTGGAACTCCCATCAACATTCAACTTAAACTCATCTACTGATGGTTTATGCCAAGAGAAAATTTTTGGAGGGTGTGGGATTGCCTGCTGAAAAGTTAGACCCCATGCTTGAGCAATTTGTAGATCTCCCCTCCATCGCCACCGTTGTAATTGCCTCCCATGAAATAGTTGGTGGATGAGTTTGAGTACTCTCCACACCACTCTGTAAGGATACATACCAAGGTTCCTATGTTTCGCATCGTTCCTTTCAACCCATAAGAACCAAAAAATGAATATAGGCATTAACGTGCGTATGTGTCTTTTTTTCATATAATCTCCGGAGTACAGCCATGCCCACATAATCTGATTGACATTCTGGGGATGAATAATGTTGATTTGGAAAAATTTCTCAAAATAAATCCAAACCTGTATAGCAATTGGGCATTCCCACATGACATGCAAGAGAGACTCCTCTGAGTTGCAATGTTGACATTTAGAAGCTAACTGGAAACCCTTGGTTTTCAATTGTAACTCAACTGGGATCCAGTCCTGTAATAACCTCCAAAGGAAGAAAGAGATAGTTAGAGGAATGCTTTTATGCCAAATTAAATCAAACATGGGGTTTACCAATTGGCGTTGTCGAACTATCTCCCAAGCGAACTTAGTAGTAAATTTCCCATCCGAGGTAGGTACCCAATACGCCCTATCATCATTAGGAGGATCAATTGGAATGTTTAGAATTTCCACCACCACATCCTCCGATAACACATTGTTCAGCTTATTCACATTCCATTGACCATCATCATAAAAATGGGAAACTCTCGTCATCGATGATGCAAATAATGGAAAGCGATTGACCAAGGGGGTATCACCCATCCAACAATCATGCCAAAAGAATAACTTTCCCTTACCAATCCGCCACCTAATGTAATGCTCTGCGGTTGGACAGCTAACGAGCATTCGTTTCCATGTTTGTGAATCATGGAGTTTCGGCTGAACGTACCTCGAAATTTAGGCGGTACAATATTTAGTCCGCATAAATCGCGACCAAATGCTGTTACAGGACACAAACCTCCACCAAAGCTTCATGCTAAAAGCCTCAAACACATCACCTAGGCCTTGGATGTCTAATCCTCCCTCATTAGATGGCAGTGTGATCTTGTGCCACGCACATCAATGAATGTGTCTAGTGCGTGCTGAGCCTCCCCATAAGAAGTTGTTGAACATTCTGTCTATTTTCTCAATCACACAAATAGGGGGCTTAAGGACCTGGAGCAAATAGATAGGTAAGGAAGACAGAACACTCCGTAATAATGTAATTCGCCCACCCGGAGATAGAATTTTATTGTCCCATCCTTCTATGTGCTCTCGAATCTTTTCCACCAAATCATCAAACAACATTACCTTTTTCGGACCTTTATAGAGTGGCACCCCCAAATACGTGATAGGCAGGCATTTATGGATGAATCCAGTGGCTTGAGAGATGATCTATTTGCGTGAATTTGCCACATTTCAATGAGTGATGAAGTATCTTTTAGAGTGGTTTATTCGCTGTCCAGAAATCTCCTCATAATCCTGCAAGAACGTAAGAATTTTCTGCAAGGAGGATTTGGCACCATTAGTGAATATAAGAATATCATCTGTAAACACCAAGTGGCTGACTGACATGGAGCAATCTGAAGCATAGTGCAGAGATGGATATTGAGTAAATAAGGCATTTAACCCTCGGGATAGATATTCAGCAGCCAGAATGAACTAGAATTATTTTTAATGAGATTAAGAGATAATTCTATGCTTATTAGAGCTTGTAATATCTACATCCAATGTGATTCCTCACTTAGCTTCATAGAATTCAACTTGTTTAAAATGAAATGCATGTTTAATTATATATGCAAATTAATATTCAAATTTGGTAACTAAGTGTTGTCTTAATTAAAACAACAGCTGTCTTAATTATATTATCTTTAGTATGACCAAATTATCTTAATATAGAATTTTTTAATAGAACAATATTTATTAACACAATTATTGACTTATGAATAAAAATAATAATGACTAATATTTTATTATAATTATAAGAATTAAAATTGGTAAATTTTTATTTATAATTAATTATGATTATAAGATAATTATATTACTTTATTTGTTATTAGGATTTCTTTATTTTATTATTAATTCTTTTTAATTAAAGCTTGATAATAAAAAAATAGAATAATCCTAATTTGACATGGACTAGCAATTACAATTAAATAAATAAATTATTATTTAATTATAATTGTAAGTGAAAAATATTAATTTAATTTTAATTAATTAAATTAAACGAAGTTTTAAGAAAAAAATATCTCTTTTATTTTATGGGACTAAAAATCACATTATAAATATTTGATTTTGGCCAAAACCCTAGCCACCCTCTTTTGAGATAGCCAAACTCCTCCATCTTTCTTTCTAGGTTTTCTTCTTGCTCCACCAATTTTCTACAAGCCCCATGTAAAAAAAAATTGTCATAGAAGAAATTGAGAGAAAACTATCTGGTTACCATCTTAAAAAGCATTCCACACCTAGTCCACTCTAGGTTTGAGATTGAAAGATTCTTGAAAAATAAATGGTAATTCAAATTGGTCGAGAATTCCAACAATTGGTGTGGTGGTGAATTTACTACAATTCATTAAGAGAGAAGAATCAAATATATTCCTACCATGGAGCAAGTAATATCTCTTAGTTTTGATTCTTTTAAATTAATTGTGAATTTTCGTTTGTGTAAATTGGATAAATTACTTCTATAGCTAAAAAATTATTGAAATCCTTAGGTTACACAATCACAAGCATGCGATCCAAATCCAACAATTAGAATAAGAGCCTTTGGTTGCATGGAAATCTAATTTCCTATATGTTTATGAATGATTGAAACCTTTGCATGATTTATTGATATTTCTTGGATATGACGTATTTAGGAAAATCTATTTAAATTATGTTTGATTATCCAATTGGGAGCATACATGGAGAAAAGATCAAAGCCATGGAAGAAAAAGGTAAAAATTTGGTTTCTTGATTGATTTGGATATGGCTATCAATTTTTGATTTTTTTTGAGGTTTAATTGTTATTATAAAAAGGAGGTTTTCAAGTTTAATTTTTTTTGGGATTCATATTATTTTTTCAAAACTTTTTTATGCTCAAGAACCTTAACCCTAAGATAAATGTTGTATAGATGTCACATAAAAAAACCCCAAAGGTTAAAACCCAAAGCCTTAAAGTTCCAAGAGTTAGGAAAATACAACATAAGATGTGTCATAGACATAAAACCCCAAGAGTGGGGAAAAGGAAGAGAAAAATTTGTCACAACTATGAGCTTTAAAATTATTATAGTTTTGATTATGACAAAATGATCAAATTTGCTTGAACATTATTTGAGTGATCCTTGACAAGTTCTTGAATTGATGTAACTCCCATACATTGTTCTTACAAAGTTTCAAGCTTGACTTTTGAAGTTATTGAACTAAATCTATGAGCTTGAATGACTTAGGTGTATGAGTGCTTATGATGCCATTCTTTGAAGTTTGATTTAAAGATTAATGAAAAATCTAGATGCACTTATTAAGGGGGAGTTTTGAATATCTTTCTTAATGATGACAAAAAAAGAGAGAAAGAAGACTAAGTTAAATAGAGTTTGACAGGTCTTTATGTTTAATTTATGTGTGTGATGCTTAGTTATAGTTTTGTTAAATATTATGTGCTAGTTATCATGGATATTCAATATATCTTGCTTAGCTACTATGGATATTGCATATCTTTTTTAGCTACTGTGGATATTATAAATATTTTATTGCAAATCTTTAAGGAAAACCAGATGCATTAATTAAAGGGGAGCGATCCTTATTATGGATAAAGATTTGAAGCATTCATATTGAACATAGACATTGCATTCTTAATCTAGGAGTGCTTTGTCATCATCAAAAATAAGAGAGAGAGAATGTTGACTTCATGTGTTTTTGATGATAATAAAACATTTTCATTCATTGGTGTATAATTATACTATTTAAGTGTGCAGGAGAAAGCTTAAATTCATTAATATGTTTGGTATTTGAAAGCAAGTCAAGATGCTTGCTCGGTTGCAAGATGGGTTAATTAGTTAAACAAGTAAGGAAAAAAGAGCTTTAATGAAGACATATTAGTCTTAACCGATTGACAAAAATCCTTAATCAATTAAAGCAATTCTGCGCATTACACTATAGACAAACAGAAAGGTCTTAACTGGTTCACACAAGGTTTAATTAGTTAAGTGAATGCTAGATGCAAAACAAAAGCCTTTTAATTTGTTAAAGGAATGGAGTTAACCGGTTAAAGGTCAAAGTTAAAGTGTCAAGAAGCGCCAAAATTCAAATTCAAAATATTGATGACCGTCCAAGGACCCAAACCAAGAGATTTAAAGTTGAAGAATTTTAAATTGGTTGGAGCCCATTTTAATTAGTTAAAGATGAATGGAGAGAAGCTTTAATCAGTTAAAGGGAGCATTAATCGGTTGAAAGGGGGCTAGCCAAAAACAATGCCTAAAGGTGCTTGAAAACATAAAGTTATTAATTAGTTAAAGTTGCCATTAATTGGTTAACATAGAAAAGAAGTGTGAAAGTTAGAGAAGGCTTAATCGATTAAAGCTTGCCTTAACCGATTAATGAAGCACTGTTTGCACATTTTAATTTAAACACAAAAGGACAAAATAACGGTGAGAAATGGCTAATTTCTGTCTCTAATGGCCAAAAGTGATTTTTCAAGTATTTAAAGCCTCTCAAGTAGTCAAAAACATATAGAGAAGCCATTCAAAGTAATTTTGAGCTTAGAAGACCCAAAACCTTCTCTTTACACTTGTATTTTGCTCCCATCTTTTGAAAAAGTGTTTGAGCTTAACTTTGTACATCTTAGATCAGCTAAGTGATCAATTGTGCTTCATTTTTTCTCTACTTCTTGTTTACTAAGAGTGTGAGAGACACTCTAAAGGGTTGACCAACCTTAGGTTAGCTTGGTTGTTGTTGTAAGTTCTAACTTAGCATTAGAAAAGTTAGTTTTGGGTTTTGGTTGATCTCGGAAAAAACCATTGTTAAAGGTTGTGGTTGAGCCTGTGAAAAGCCATTGTAAAAGCTTGGTGGAAGCTTGGGAATTCCACTGATTTTAGTAAATTGGTTTGAAAATCCTTGATTGGGAGATCAAAGTAATGGATGTAGGTTAAGGGGACCAAATAACTATAAATCATTGTGCTTTATCTACTTTCTTTTATTCTCCTTTTATTCTTAACTCTTAAATCACTCCTTCAACAAGCTTTAAACTTCCATTATCAAATTTCCTCAATTAGCTCTTAACTTGGAAAGAATTTTTGTGTTATTCACCCTTCTTTAACATTCTCTTTGGGACCAACAACAACTAGCTAGACAATGAAATTTGACGTTAGTTTTTGGCAAACTTTTCTCCCAGACTTACTTGAGTAAATTAGTCGTAACTTTCACTCTGAAAGTCCAAATAATGCGATTCTTGTGACATTGGAAATCTGAGAGATAGGGATAAAATTCTTATGTTTAGTACTTGATCCAGTTTGAAAGAGATTAACATGAAAAATTTATCACAAGTCGCTGGTCAGAGTGAACAAAAATTCGAGCTGAGTTTGCCTTAGGAAAAACATCTATTTAAGGGTATAGAGGCCAGAAGAAAAGGAAAATTTTAGCCTTGGATATAAAATTAATTTTTATTTTGGTATTAGTTACTAAGATTAATTAATTGTAGAAAATTAAAAAATTTATTTTCAAATTAGGTTAAAATTAATGAAACTAATTCATTTTTGGCTTAGATTGAAAATTATTTTATTTGGATTAACTAATGAGATTAATTCATTGGAAAAAATAAAATTATTTTTCAAATTAGGTTAAAAATTAAAATTAAAAATTTAGGGATTCTTAGATAACCATAAAATCAAAAAGATATCATTTTGGAAGGTGTTTGTCACGACTCGGTACTCTCTTCGAGCCCGTGACAACCGCCGCGATGTCGCAATAGACAAACCTTACCCGGAATGTCAACCGAAAACTCGTAAGGCTCTAGCATCAGTTTTTCGCCTCCCTTATGATCAATAGTTACTAAATATCATGTTTTAAAAGAATATAGACTATTTTCAAATTAAAGATAATCAAAAAGTAATTTCTACCGCATAGAGATATTTTGGTCATTTTTACTCAAAAATTTTGAAACCTGCTAAAAATATAATATATAAATGAAAAATATACATTTCATATCTAAAAATAAATTTAGGTATCTAAATCATCTTTTTAAAGTGAATTTATAACTAATAGAACTAAATAAAAATATTGGAAAAAATATTCTATTTTCATATAAAACAATATTTATAAAATTCTACGTAAACAATTTCTATAGCGTAATAACAAAATAAATTCATATACATAATAGCACACAGCACCAGGGTATACACAAATATTTTACAATAACATGTGAGCCCCAAAATAACAAAAATAAATAGGACTATAGACCTACGATTTCTAAGGGTGCAAGTCCAAAAGCAAACTCTCGACAAAATCGACTGTCTACAGATTGCTCTAAATTTGAAATGGGTGAAAAGAAGGGGGTGAGTTTTTATAAACCTATTGAGTAAGCAAAGTTCATCTAGAACATCTAAAGCCGATTAAATGGAGACAATTAAAACATCTCATCATAATATGATTCATAACATTAAAACTCATTTCAACCCATATAAAACAATTACATTTCATCAAAAATAATCAACAAGGCTTATGACTCTCTTAAAACTTGGCTCGTACCAAAACTCATACTCGATGACACCTTGCACTGGGCATTCAACCGAGTCTGCCAAGGCTGTTAAAATAACATATACACATAAAATATGTCTTTACGTTTAAAAACATAGCCGTTCCTTGGTGTTGGCTGAGTTTCACCCTCACGTGTTGGTTCGACGTGAAGTGAACTCTAAACTACCTTAAGAGATACCCTCTACGCCTCTCCTACTGAGGTAAAATATGATGGGGTTTACCGTGCCCCTCTAATAGGCTGGTCCACGAAACCCGTCCACTGCAGTAAGCTAATCAATTACCCCACCAAATCAATAAAAATTTCAGCAGCATGACATGGCTAATGTCATATTACCCAGCCTGTCAAGGTAAAACAAAATAGCTCATATATTCCACACAAACACAAAACCAGCTATTCATGCCATCATATTGTCATAAGCCATCAATTCAAACCATATATCAAACACGAGTATATAGTCTCCATTTACTCAATTTCCAAAACCAGTATTCGATTTCAAAACAAGTTATAAATCTCATTTTGTTTAACCAACACTTAAATTTTAAAACATAATAATTTACAATTTAAACTCATTATTCTTTAAAACATAAAAATGAGTAGAAACAACTTTAGATAGTTAAGATGAAAGTCTGTTACTCATAATAACAGGAGTACTCCTACTCCTAGTCCTCAGGTACGATATCCTTACCTTTACCAGAGGGCTCACCACTTATACATAATACATAACAAGTAATTCAATACACTTGTGCCAAATTGTTATAAGACTATTTCAAGCTCTTCATTAATGCATGAAATTGAATGATAAGTGTTCGGATAACCACTTAAAGATGGTGTTCTACGTAGGTTCAATTGTTGTTGGACTGTAATGGTATTCGACCTAACTCGCACTATACACTGTTTAATTAGCCAAAACATCCAATTCAACTCCAAATAGATTCATTGCACTTTCGGTACTCCTATAAGTCCGTATACCTCATTAGAAATCAATTTTAAGTCCATTTACTATAATTTTCTCATTATCGATCAAGTCGTTTACTAAAGGAACTATACTTTTCGATAACCATTTTCGATATCCGACATCACGAATCATCAAATATGAGCTAGATAACATGAAACATGACAAAATTCATCGTCAAAATATTCCCTATAGAATTCGACCAATTAGGGTTTGATGAAGAACATGTTATTTTCTTGCTTGTTTTTCACACCGAATATCACAAAACAACTAAAAACACCTAGATAACATGAGATCTAGCAAAACCCATCCTCAAAACCTTCCCCCCTTGATTCGGCCAGCATGCTTCCTCATGAAAACTTGAGTTTCAACCATAGAAAATGAAAAAGAAAGCATGGGTAAGGTAGATTTTAAGCTAAATCACGAAATCTTACCTCTGATCGCTTCGTTTTTCGAAAATCCAATGAATTTCTCTTGAATATTTCCTCCTTAGGGTTTTTCTATTCTTTCCCCCTTTGTTCTTTGGCTTGGACGGCAATGAGAGAGTGAATGGGAGAGTTTATGTTGAGTTTATAAAGGAAATTATAAAAACTTAAAACTTGACACGTGTCGCCACTTGATTGGTCCATGGTTAAAACTTAACAATTAAGCATTCTTTTACCACCACATATAATACCTTAATTATCCAAAGTATAAAAATGATAATAGGCAAATTCATGGGCTTGACAAGTGTCACGGTGGTGAAAATTTTCACAAATTCCAATTACGTCCTCGTGGACACGTGAAATGATCGTTTTGCCCTTATGCTTGGAATTGAAAATTTTCACTTCTCAAATTCAAATTATGTTCCAACTAGTCAAACTTGGTCAAAATTCTTGTCCAACATTCCAATTTTTGCCCTCGGGTGGCAAAATGACCATTTTACCTCTATGTTATAAAAATTCCCGATTAGACTCCAAATCAATCCTCGAATGCCAAATCACCATATTAAGACATTCTAAGGTTCAATAACTATCAAATACATCCTAAAATCTCTATTTGGACTAGTTCAAGGCTTTAATCAACTTAATTGTACCACTAGGTATAATATCGACTTTTAAAAACTTTTCGAGGCATCAAAGTATGCAAACATGCTATCAAGGACATGAATGACATGGCAAGTATATTATAGAGCTCGGCTTGACAGTGTTCCACAGAGATAAGCTATGAAAGCAAGGAAGATCAAAGATCTTTTATGTTTACAAGTTGTAATTTTAATTTTTCTAGGATGGACATTAATGTGGCTTATATTTATATTTATTTATAAATAAGGATGTAAGTGGGTGAATGATATGAGATATTGTTTAATTGATAACATGTCATCCAGAATAAATGCCAACCTCTTAAGGATTGCCATGCATACATTATGTACTTTAGTTTAAAAGAGTTTTATTCTATGAGATACATAATAAATGTAGGAAATTAAATCACATCTAGACAAGATGATAATATGGACTTAGTTAATACACTAAAGTATTTAGTTGAAGACATGACCAAACTCATAATTTGACTTACGATATTCTAAATATGCACCTAAAAAATTCGGTAAAAAGTCATTAAAAATCCTAAATATAAAAGTATTGAGTGGGAGAGGATTTTAGTAATCCTAGACTCCGCGATCTCTATTGTTGGCCCATTGGCATGCGAAACATATCACTCCTTACCGGTGAGCATGAATCCAAATCATGTCGGACTAGGTCTCTAGAAAGATAAGTCTTTTTAGGTGGGTTATGAGGTGAGACATCCCATGGAGGCTTACTTAAATAAAGAGCTTAGAAGAATGAAACAATGGTTTTTACACTCAACGTGAATTTATTATTAACCTGTTTATAATAGCTCTATTAGTAAACTTCATGGACCAAATGAAGGCACTCCAGTCCCATACTTCTTGATCATTCAATGACTTTCTTTCTAGCTAGTCCTTTCATTAACAGATCTACAATATTTTTCAAAGAAGGAATGAAATCCAACGTGATTACTCCATTATTAATTATTAATTAAACTCATAATTGTTTTCTACTTCAAACATAGATGCCTTTTTTACTCATTTAAGTTCTTTCGTTTACATTTTGCAATAGCTGCTTGATTATCACAATGATGGTAGATTGCAGGAATTGGTTTTTTCATAATTGGAATATCTATTAATAAATGTTTAAGCCATTCTATTTGTTATGCCGTCACATTGAGGGTTATCATCTCAGATTCCATGGATGATCGAGAAATACATGTTTGCTTGGAGGATTTCCATGCAACAGCAACTCCACCTAATGTGAAAACATATCTTATGGTACTTTTAGTTTCATCTGAATCAGAAATGCAGTTTGCAACGCTCCACCTAGTCTTAGTATCCTTTCTAATGTTGTCCAATGATATATATCAAGATTACTAGTATATCTACTTGGCCTTCCCATTGCTTGTGCTATATCAAGTCTCGTAGCATTTGAGGGATACATGAGTGTACCAATAATTTGAGAGTACAACAACTAAGAAATAAGCTTTCCAACATTTTTCCTTATTCCCATATTTGGATCATAAAGAGTACTCACGGGTTTATAATCATATTTATTGAATTTCTTTAATATTTTCTCGATATAATGTGATTGTATAATTGTAATACTTGTAGGACTTTGTAAAATCCTAACTCTCAAAATAACATCTTGCTCTCCTAAATCTTTCATGTCAAAATTATTCGACAAGAAATATTTAGTCTTGCTAATAATACTCAAATTGCTACCAAAGATGAAAATATTATCGACATACGAACATAATATGGCTCACCCAAGATTAGTAACTTTAATATAAACACATTTATCAGAGTCATTTATTTAAAATGCATTTAACAAGATGACTTGATCAAATTTCTCATGCCATTACTTTGGTGCTTGCTTTAATGCATATAAGGATTTCATCAGTTTACAAACTTTATGCTCCTGACCTGGTATGACAAATCCTTCTCGTTGTTCCATATATATTTCTTCTTCTAATTTGCATTTTAAAAAGGTGGTTTTAACATCCATTTGATGGACTTTTGCTAGTCCTCGAGCAAAAGAAAATCATAAAAAGAAAATTGAATCATAAAGAAAAATCCTTGAACGAGAGATAGAAGTACCAAATCACGATTTCTCAATTTTTCCTCAGAAATTAACTCAAATTCCAGCTTAAGGTAACATACAGCTAATTCTTAAATTCATGCATCAATTCAAGTGAAAACTTATTTTTCGAATGGACTTCCTATGTGTGTGTGAATGCTCTCTTACAAAGAATATCATGCAATTCGGATTAGTTTATGCCAAATCTAAGCATAGATTAGTACTGGGATCCCATAGGTTTGCTTTTCATCTCTCTCTCCACTTATGTAGATTAACACCTATTCAAGGATCAATAGATCTTTATCAAGCTTGTAATGTAAGGCTAGGGTCAAGGTATGATAAAAGAGAAATTTAGGTTCAAATTCACCCTAAGCACTTAATCAATCTAGGACACATAAAGAGCTTAATTTTTTTTTTTTTTTGTATAGCACCCTCAAGCTTGAAGTAAACTTTTCTTTGTACAAAACATTTATTTTTTCCTTTTCTTTTCTTTATTTAAACCCCCAAACTTATTTTTGACAATTATAAATAAAGGGTAATTTTGCTAACAACCATCACTTTCTTCTTCTTTTTTTCCACCTTTCTACCTTAATTTATCTTTAAGCTCAAATCATTCCTTAGAAAGATTAAAATACTTAGAGGGTGAAAGGTTCAAATTACTAGATTTAAATAAACAGGCCAAGGCTAACATAACTGTGTAATTACAAAGAAAAGGTAAATTAGGCTCAAAAGGGGTGACTAAGGATACATATAACAAGGTAGGCTCAAAAAGGCTCAAACGATCCAAAGATGGCCTAAATCACTTCCTATCCTAAGTGTTAACTAAGATTTCGCCTCGAAAGAGAATAAAAAAAATTCTAAAATTCTTGACTTCATTATACTTTTTCATCAACATAAAATTTCTCTAAATCACACAAAAATTCTAAGTAAAAGAGTATAATGCTCAATTTGTTGGAAGTGACATTCTAAAATAAAGCTAACACAAGAATATCACATAAAATTAAATCATAACTATATGCTTCCCAAAAGCTAAGAATCAAAAGATAATTAAAATATCATCATAGGATTGGGACAATCATAAATGAGGTACAACTATCTCAATTTTTTTTTTCGAAAACACAACAAAACATGCAAAACACAAATAAAGCTAACTAAAAATAAACTAACAAAATTCTAAACCACTCCCCAAACTTGGACTGAACATTGTCCTCAATGTGATAAAAGAAAATAAAAGAAAAAGGACAAGAATACTCCCCTCACTCCGAAGTTGTAGTCTACAAGTCTTCCACCTCGTCACCACTGAAATCATCCTCAAAGTTAGAATCCGTAGGCAACGAAGGAAAAGTAGACATGTCCACCCCACTCCTTAAGATGCGGCATAAATTTTCTATTCCTCACAACATTCAAACAACATTCTCATAATCATAATTTTCAATATGCAACAATCTAAAAATAATTCTACGACAATGCACTCATTAAAATTATCAATTATTGTATGTTGTTTCACCAACAATTCTAGGATTTATTTTTACTTGCTCAACCAAGTATCCAAAATTAAACAAACCCATTATCTACTCTCATCAACAAAGCATTTATCAAATATATTTGTAGCAAACAAAAGGTCCTTGAATTCATTATATGGGTACCAAAAAATTGGCACTAATCATAAAAATTTTATGCACTCTAAGCATTAATCATGAGGAAGTATGAAATACCCATTAACAAACATGCACAATGGAATCATTCAAGTAGCAAAGATCATAAAATTTACTATGAACACCAACCTCATCCTCTCTCTACACAAAGTAATTGACAACCCAATGTTTGGAGGAGTACTTACCTTGGGAGTGTAGGATTTCAAATGGAAAATAAAAAAAATCCAAGTAGAAAGAAAATGCAAAAAGTTGGAGTGAAAAAAAGAAAACAGAAGAAGGCAAGAGATTGGCAGGAGGAGGAAGAATGGGAGTAGGGATGGCAGTCGAAGAATAAGAAGAGTGAAAGAAGAAGAAAAAAAATATGACAAAAATTTTCACCCAAAGCATTACACTTGGCCACCTTTTATTCAGTGTCGTGGCTGTCAAGCCCGGCACTACAATATGTTTATTATGCCATTCTTACATAAGAATGCATGTTTACTTACTTGGGTACCTCAAATATCGTTAAAGGATGGTAATGTACCAAATGGTACAATTAAGTTGAATTAAGCATCGAACTAGTCCAAATAGAGATTTTAAGGTCAAATTGATAATTTTAAAACCCTAGAATGACTTAAAATGGTGATTCGGAGTTCGAGGACCTATTTGGAGTCAAATTGGAATTTTCATGACCTACAAGCAAAATGGTCATTTTGCCACTCGAGGTTAAAATTGGAATGTTGAACGAAGTTTTTGATCAAGATTGACTATTTAGAACATAATTTGAGTTTGAGAAGTAAAGAATTTTAATTCTGGCATTTTTTCGAGCATAGGGGTAAAATAGTCATTTTACCACCCTAGGGGCAAAATTATAATTTTACACCACCCAACACTTGTCCAGCATATGAATTTCACCCATTATTATCATGGATAATTGAAGGATTTTATGTGGCGGAGAAAGAAAGCTTAATAGTTAAGAATTTAAAAATGGACCAATGGTAAGGTGACAAGTGTCAAGCTTTTATTTCTTTATTAATTTCCTTATAAATTAGCACAAAATCAGCCTATTTCTCTTCATTATGGCCGACCAAAGCAAGAACAAAGGAAGAAAAGAAATAACAAGAACCCTAGGGTGAAAATTTAAGAGAAAATTGGTGGATTTCAAGTAATCAAGCAATCAAAGGTAAAATTTCTTGATTCTGACTTGTGATCTACCTTTCCCATACATTCTTTTGCATTTTCCATGGTTGAATCACAAGATATCATGAAGGATAGTGTGCTGATCAAACCCTAGGAGAGATAATTTGATGATGATTTAGATAGATTTTTAAGATATATGGATGTTTTTAGTTGTTTATGGTGTTAAGTGTAAGAATTAAGCTTGAAATTCACATATTCCTCATGAGTTCATCATTGGCCGAATCTTCCTTGTAGAGTGTTGATGGTGGATTTGATTTTATTTCAAGTGAATTGGTTAGGATATGATGAATTATGGTGAGAAAATCAAGTAGGAAAAATCATAGTGTTGATACACTCACCATGGCCGAAATTCTCAAGAAGAAATGTGAGGATGGTTTTGCTAAATTTTATGTTATTTGACTTGTGTTTGGTGATTTGAAGTATTGGGAGAGAAATGGAATTATTTGGAGTTGAATTGGACGTATTGGCTAATTAATCGGGTGATAGATCGAGTTAGACCAACACCGCATGTAGATGATAATCCGAACAATTCGCGTTCCATATCATGCATTCATATAGAGTTTAGATTAGTTTTATAACAATTTAGCACAAATGTGGTAAATTTCTTGATTTTGTATTATGTTTAGGTGGTGAATCCTCCGAAAAAGGGTAAAGAAATTACACCCGAGGATCAATAGTCGGAGTACTCCAAAATTCAAGCTCCTGATGCTATGAGTAACCTTATTATCGTCTTAATTATCTAAAGTATGTTCGTATCTAATTTTGTAATTTTATGAAAAATGTGTTTAAATGAAATGATTTTATAAATTGTTTTGAAATTTAATGATGACTTGAAAATGGAGTAATTGGAGACTACTTGCTGTATTGTAAATTACGTTTTGAATTGAATGACTTATGATAATGTGGGCATGAGTGGTTGGATTTTGTAAATGTGCTGAAAAAGTATGAACTGTTGATTTGCCTTGAGAGGTTGTAAAATAAAATAATTGTCATGTCATGCTGTTGAATTTTATTGAATTGGTGGGTTATAAATTAGTCGCTGCAATGGACGGGTTCCGTGGACCAGCCTATTAGAGGGGCACGGTAACTCTATTATATTCATACCCAGTATGAGAGGCATAGTTGGATAACTCTTGAGGTTAAAACTTTAGAGTTCACTTCATGCCAAACCACCACGTGAGGGTGAACTCAACCAATGCCAAGGAATGGTTATGTTTTCAAAATAAAAAAAAAAACATGATTTATGCGTACATGACTTTTTAACAAACTTGGTGGACTCGGTTGGGATAGCCCTAGGCCAAGGTATCCTTGATAATTGAGTATGAGGATGATTTTGGCACGAGCCAAACTTTTCAGGAAATCATAAGCCTCGTTGTTTATTTTGGTGAAATGAATCTATTTTATCTTATTAAAATGAGTTCGAAATGCTGAGAATCATTTTTATGCTAATTTATTTTATCTGTCTCCATTTACTTAGCTTTAGATATTTTAGATGGTATTTGTTTACTCATTGGGATTATATAGTCTCACCACCCTCCTTTCCACCCATTTCAGGCTTAGGATAGTCGATAGATAGCTCATTTCGTTGAGGGCTACAGTTGGACTTGCATTCTCAAAAACTGTAGGTTTACCACTTTTGATACTTTTGGTCGTTCGTGGGCCCATGTGTCACTGTAAATTAAATTTTATACTTTGGTTATCTGTATTACAGTATGTATGAATTTATTTAGCTTTTACGCTACAAAAATTATTTATCGGTGACTATAAATATTGTTTTATAAGAAAATAGAATATTTTATTGAATATTTTTATTATATTCAAATAGTCATAATTTCATTTTAAATGAAGGTTTTAGACGATTAAACTTATTTTTGGTTATAAATTATGTGTTTTATACTCGCATACTACATTTTTAGCTGGTTTCAAAATTTTTGAGGAAAAATGACCAAAATGCCCTTGTGAGACAGAAATCATTTTTTTATTGATTTAAGTTTGAAATAGCTTAAAATCTTTTAGAACATGATATTTGGCAACGGTTACTCACAGGGGAAATGAGAAACTAATATTAAAGTCTTGTGGGGTTCCGATTGACATTTCGAGTAATGAGTGTCGATTGGGACACCGCGACGGTTGTCACGGGCTCAAGGGGAGTACCGGGTCGTGACAGTGGCTCTCCCTTTAATGACCGCGATGCTGAAGCCTTCTATTTAAGCTAGCCTATTTCTTATTTTCAAGGCCACGCACTCATTTTGAGCGCCGTGGTGTTAATTTTTTTTTTAATTTTTTTTTCAAACCAATTACCTGCAAAAGGAAAAAAATAGATTAAAAAAATAAAGTAAAAAGCATGAAATAAAATAAAATGAAATAAAAACAAGTAGGGTTAAGGAGCTTGGGTTACCTCCCAAGAAGCGCTTCATTTACAGTCTTCGGTTGGATTGACTTGGACTCTAGGTAGTATCAAGCAAGTGAATTGAGGACTTTTGACAATTAATTTCACCTCCCAAATAATGCTTTAATCTTTGTCCATTGACTTTAAATTTTTGACCATCTATCCCTCTAACTTCGATCGCTTCATGTGGGAATACCTCATTGACAATAAAAGGACCAAACCACCTTGATTTGAGCTTTCCTAGAAATAATTTCAAGTGAGAATTATAGAGCAACATTGCTTGTCCTAGCTCAAAGCTTCTTTCCAATATCTTCTTATGATGCCATTGCTTTGTTTTCTCTTTGTAGAGTTTGGCATTCTCCTAAGCTTGAAGGCAAAATTCATCAAGTTCATTCAATTGCAACAACCTTTGCTCACCTGTTGCTTGTAAATCAAAATTTAACTTCTTCACGGCTTAATAAGCATTGTGTTTAAGTTCCATCGGTTAGTGACAAGCCTTGCCAAAGACCAACTTATATGGAGACATACCAATTAGGGTTTTGTAAGCAGTCCTATATGCCCATAGTGCATCATCTAATCTTTTTGACCAATCTTTTCTTGTGGGACATACGGTTTTCTCCAAAATCCTCTTGATTTTGCGATTTTATACTTCCGCTTGGGCACTAGCTTGAGGATGGTACGCTGTGGCAACCTTGTGTTTAACTCCATATTTCTCCAGAAGTGCATCAAAATATTTGTTGCAAAAGTGACTTCCCTCATCACTAATAATTTCCCTTTGAGTGCCAAATCGAGTGAAAATATTCTTCTTAATGAAATTCATCACCACCTTTGAATCATTATGAGGAAAGGCTACTACTTCAACCCACTTGGAGACATAATCAACAGCAAGTAAAATGTATTTGTTGTTGTATGAAGATATGAACAGACCCATGAAGTCAATACCCCATACATCAAAAATTTCTATCTTCATGATGTTGTTGAGAGGCATCTCATGTTGCCTTGAGATATTTCCCACCATTTGGCACCTGCCACAATGCAAGACAAAATTATGAGCATCCTTAAATAATGTAAGCCAATACAAACCTAATTGGAGGACTTTAGTAGCAGTCCTTATTCCTCCAAAGTGTCCTCCATAATCTGAAGAATGGCAATCGTGAAGCACACTTTGAATCTTTTCTTTTGGAACACATTTTCTGAAAATTTGGTCTTTACACTGCTTGAACAAGTAAGGCTCATCCCAAAAATAAAATTTAACATCATGCAAAAATTTCTTTTTCTGATGAAAATTTAAATCAGGGGGAATATATTGCTTACCAGATAATTCACGAAGTCAGCATACCAAGGAAGTGATTTCTTACCAACTTGAAGGATTTGTTCATCAAGAAAAGTCTCCTTGATTAAGGTTAAATCTTTACCTTGTTCTTCAATCTCCAATCTTGAGAAGTGGTGTGCCACTTGATTTTCTGTTCCTTTTCTATCATGAATCTCCAGATCAAACTCTTGTAGCAAGAGAATCCACCTTATCAATCTTGGTTTAGCATCCTTCTTGGCAATCAAATATTTGATAGATGAATGGTCAGTGTACACTATCACCTTTGTCCCCACGAGATAGAAGAGAAATTTGTCAAAAGCAAAAACCACAACCAAAAGCTTCTTTTCTGTTGTGGTATAATTTTTCTAAGCCTCATTCAAAGTCTTGCTAGCATAATAGATGGAATGGAAGATTTTATCCTTCCTTTGTCTTAGAACAGCTCCCACTACATAATCACTCGCATCACACATCAATTCAAAAGGGAGAGTCCAATCGAGACTAATTATGATAGGTGCAGATATTAATTTTTTCTTCAATTCATTAAAAGTAACAAAACATTCATTATTAAACTTAAATTGCACATCTTTCTCCAATAAATTGCAAAGTGGTTTAGAAATTTTTGAAAAGTCTTTAATAAATCTTCTATAAAAACTAACATGACCAAGAAAACTTCTAATACCTTTGACATTTATTGGAGGTGGTAGTTTCTCACTTGCTTCAATTTTTGCTTTATCTACCTCAACGCCTTTACTAGAAATCTTGTGCCCAAGAACAATACCTTATCGTACCATGAAGTGACATTTCTCCTAGTTGAGCACCAAATTTGTTTCTTCACATCTCTTGAGTACCCTAGCAAGATTTAAAAGACAATCATCAAAATTATTTCCAAAGACAAAAAAATCATCCATAAATACCTCTAAACATTTTTCCACCATGTCTGTGAATATGGCCATCATACATCTCTGAAAGGTAGCAGGTGCATTACATAATCCAAATGGCATTCTTCTAAAAGCAAAGGTGCCATAAGGACACGTAAATGTAGTCTTTTCTTGATCTTCAAGAGCAATAGCAATTTGGTTATAACCAGAATAACCATCTAGAAAACAATAATATTCCTTACCAGCCAAGTGATCCAACATTTCATCAATGAATGGAAGAGGGAAGTGATCTTTCCTTGTAGCTTTGTTGAGCTTGCGGTAGTCCATGCACACCCTCCATCTAGTCACAGTTCTTGTTGGAATGAGCTCATTATTGTCATTGGCCACCACAGTCATTCCTCCTTTCTTAGGAACACATTGAACTAGACTTACCCATGAGCTATCAAAGATAGGGTAAATTATTCCAACATCCAACCACTTGATGATTTCCTTCTTGACCGCTTCCTTCATGATGGGATTCAATCTTCTTTGCTGTTCAATTATGGCTTTGTGATTTTCCTCAAGGAGAATTTTGTGCATGCAAACAGAAGGGCTAATTCCCTTAATATCAGCTATGGTCCACCCTATTGCTTTCTTGAATTCTCTAAGTGTCCGCAATAACTTCTCCTCTTGCATGTTAGTAAAAGCAGTAGAAATAATAACTGGAAGAGTATAAGATTTTTCAAGAAAAGCATACCTCAAGTGTGCAGGCAGAGGTTTGAGCTTCAAAGTAGGTGGTTCCTCAATGGAAAGGTTAGAAGATGGCACCAAAGAAGCTGAAATATCTAAAGACTTAAATTGATGATTAGTTTTAAATTTGAAGTGAGCATTCAACAAATTTGAATATTCAATAAACTCATCATCATCCCTATCAGAGTTAGCAACTAAACATGCTTCAACAGGATCATTGGGATTTTCTTCTAAGAAAACATTATGTGTAAAGTTATTTACCACACTCACAAAAAAATAGTCTTCAGGTGTCATAGGCAATTTTAAGCCTTTGAAAATATTAAATGTTACCTGTTGGTCTTGAACTCTCAAAGTGAGCTCAGCTTTTTCAACATCAATCAAAGCTCTAGCAGTTGCTAAGAATGGCCTCCTAAGAATGATTAGAATTTGCCTATCTTCTTCCATGTCAAGAATTATAAAATCAACTGGAAAAATAAATTTATCTACCTTGACAAGAACATCTTCAATAATTCCCCTTGGGTACACATAAGAACGATAAGCCAATTGTAAAGTAATAGAAGTGGGTTTACATTCCCCCAAACCAAGTTTCTCAAAAATTAACCAAGGCATTCAATTGATACTTGCACCTAAATCACTCAAAGCTTTTGCAAATAATTAATTACCAATTGTGCAAGGTATTGTGAAACTACCTGGATCTTTAAGTTTTGGTGGCAGTTTTGTGACAACCCAACTTCTATAGGCTTGTAACTAAGTATAGATGTAATAATATGGGCTAGAGGTAGTTTCATTATTTTCTCTAATAAGCTTCCAAAAGTAAGTTTTATGATATTTTAAGGCCTAAATAGGCATAAGACAGTATAAATGATGTGTGCTGATGAAAACAAGAAGAAAACTAGAAGTTTCAACAATTTTCATAGTAAGGGCAAAATGGTCATTTTTCACTTCGGGTTAAAATTTTAAGTTTTTATGAACTCGAGCATGTTTAGAACATTATGGATATTGTCCCAGTGTTAAAAGAGCAAAAATATTACATAAAAGATTGGAGGAGGGTAAGTTAATTAGAGGGGTATTTTCGTAATTTTAAAGGAAAGGATAGGATGGCCTATAAATATCTTGAAATTTCCAGCACCTTCTTGAATTTCCAGCAACTGGTCTTCTTCTTCCCTTCTCTTCTCTCACGTTTCTTCAAAACTCCATGGAAGCTTGATTTGAAGCTTGAGTGATTTTCTCTCTCTAACTCTAGTTTTCACACCTTTGAACCCTTTTAACTAGAACCTTTGAATTCTTTCATCCTCTCACTTTAAAACCCTTCAAAAATATGGTTTTCAAACTTTTTCTCACTAGCTGGAAGTTTTAGAGAGAGAAAGAGAGAATTACACCATTTATTTGGAAGCAATTTGAAGCGAATTTGACTACAAAGGAGCCCTAGGGTAAGTGGTTAACTAAGCTCAATTTTTAGCTGCAGAAAATGGTTAGTAATTAGGATTTATGAGCTATTTTATTGTTTAGTATGTTCATTACTTTTTAGTGATTAAGATAGTGAACATAGATAGCCATTTAAAGTGGCAATTGAAAACTAGCTAAGAGATAGCTTTTAGAGTTCATAGTGTGTAAATTAATCTATTGTTTATGTTAATGTGATCCTAGGTTTTTAAGGAAGCACCATCATTCCAATTGGATCATTAGGGGAATTTGAGTCAATTAAAAGTTCTACAATCAATTGGTGAGCGGACTACCTTCAAAACTGATTTTGGGAATATGATGGATTTGACAAAGTGTTTGAATGATTTTATACAATTTTTCATGAAAATAAATGCCTTGGGAACAAGCTTTTGAGAAAAGGTTTATGTTATGAAATGTGATTATTATGGATTTCTATGTGCTTGCATTATGTTGATATATATATATGCTTGAGTATAATGTTGTGTAATTATATTGACTCAGCTATGTGCGAGTAGGGAGTGCGCATAACCCGGTGATGACCCAGCCATGTGCGAGTAAGGAGTGCGCATGAGCTGGTGATGATGATGATGATGGGATGGTGTGATGATGATGATGGGTATATATGTGTATATATATATATATATATATATATATATATATGTAAATATGTGTGTTATAAGAAATTGATGGATAATGGTTTATGGTTGTAATGCATGTGAAACTTGACATGTTAAACCTTGAGAAATTGTTATGTGTTTCATATTGGTTTTGAACATTTCAAACAGGGTGGTTTTTCCTTTGGGAGAAGAGTAAATTTTGCATTGATGCCTTGTATTTTGCTGCAGCGAGAATGATTCTCCCTGCAGCGAGAGACTCTAGGGTTTTGAAAGGATAGGCTGGTCGAAAACTCACTGCAGCGAGGATGCATTTTCGTAGCAGCAAGAATGACACTGTAGCTTCTCGCTGCAACGAAATGCATTCTCGCTGCAGCGAGAAACTTTCTGTTTTCTGGGCTGTAATTTCGCTGCAGCAAGATTGAATCTCGCTGTAGCGAGAAACATTCTGTTTCTGGGTAAAAATTTTGTTGCAGCGAAAAACTTTCTGTTTTGGTCTCTTATCTTGTCCAATTGCTGCCCTATCTTTCACTTTTTTGCTACCATATGGGAGCATGGACTTCCAACATTAAGGATTAAAAGAGTTAAGTTTAAAATGATGAGGTTTAGTGAGAAACCCTTGGTCAGTTGAGAAACCCTCGTTCGGTTAATAACTAAATTCCAACGTCACTGCAGCGGAAAGGCATTCTCGCTGCAGCTACGCTGCAACGAGAATGCCTTTCAGCTACGGCGAAGATTCATTGTTGTATTTAACTTGCTTGTGCAATATTGAAGCTTTCATTTTCCAAATGATTCGCTATGTATGGTTTCATGATTTTCAAATGATTAAACACTTAAAGGCTCGATAAGGGTTTTTATTAGGAATGAACCAAATTGCATTGCTTTGAAACTAGTGCATCATGATTTTAAATTTTCCTTTGTTATTGCTTGTTCCCTTCCTTGTTCACTCATTGGGTTTATACTCACCATTTCAAATTCATGTTTTCAGATCACGAGGCAACCAATAACTACGATGAGGTATCTTTGTAGACCTGTGTCCATCTTTTGGTAGGTGTCTCGGCATTCAGTAGTTGTACATTCATCCGAGTCCCTCCGATAAAAGTCAAGTATTCTTTTTTATATGTATAGGTTAACCTAATGTACATTATTGGAATACATGTTGTAGACAATGTATGTATATAATAAATGAGAAATGCCAATACGAGTTGGCAATGTCTATTACTATTTTGATTTTAAGTTTTGAAAAATGACTTAGCAGTTTATGATGGAATGATGAACACGTCGGACTATTAAGCTTTCTTGGGCTTAGTGGACTACGTCCATTGGGTCCATGCGCCGATCATGACCTGAAATTTGGGTCGGACAAAGTTGGTATCAGAGGTCTAGGTTTGTCTAGGTCCTAGAAGTTCCTTTTGTTGGTCCAGCGGAGAGTCGGGTCTTTATGTTGGAACTCTAGTTGTGAAGTGTGAACCGCGGTACATTTTACAACCAAGTGACCGCATAGATTCCCTATCTTAGAAACTACCTTTTGCCTTAAGTATGATTATAAATGTGTTTAATAATAGGTGTTTGCTCTTGTCTAGGTAAGAATGCCGCTTAAGACACGAGCCGCCTCAAGACGGATGGGGGAGCAAGATGCTCCTATTGTGATGGTAGGTAGGCTACGGGCATCCACCTAGAGGGGCCGAGGTCAATGTGGCAGGGCCACTAGGCTGGTGAGGGTGGATACGTCTGTGAGTAGGAGAGAGGAGGGACAGTTCTTAAGTGATGTAGATAGGCACCCAGCTGGGGGTATTACTATCGAGGATTTAGCAGCAGGCCTACAAGGAGTCAACCGGGTTGTAGAGATGATGGCGACCAGTATGGAGGATATACAGAGAGTAGTAGAGGGGAGACCTACAGTACAGAAATCTCCTAGCTCCCAAAGACAGGCTGATCGCCAACATCATGAGGTCGAGAGGGGACATCTAGATATTTCTCTTCCTGATTTTCTTAAGCTCAAGCGTCCATCATTTTAAGGGTCTGATGCATCAGAGAAACCCTAGGTTTTCTTGGATAAGATAGAGAAAATATGTAAAGCTTTAGGATGCTCTAGTGTCCGATCAGTCGAGTTAGCCACTTTCAGATTAGAGGATATGGGCCAGGAGTGGTATAGCTCATTATGTAGAGGCAGACCGACAGATGCAGCGCCATTGGCTTGGAGTGAGTTAGTGCAGCCTTCTTGGATTGGTTCCTACCACTTGGTGTACGTAATGCCAGAGCCAGAGAGTTTGAGACTTTGGTACAAACTTTGAGCATGACGGTGTCGGAGTATGACATCAAGTTCACACAGTTGTCTCGGTATGCTCTCTACCTCGTTTCTACTAAGGAGATGAAGATTCAGAGGTTTGTGGATGGGTTAGTAGAGCCACTATTTAGGGCTGTGGCATTTCAAGATTTCACTACCTATTCTGCAGTAGTAGATTGTGCTCAGCGCATTGAGATGAGGACTAGTGAGAGTAGGGCTGTGAGGGATGGAGCAAAAAGGGCCAGGACAGAGGGTTATCAGGGCCGTAGAGATTTCAACAGTGGTGGTTCATCTTCTAGCCGTCAAGGTCCATAGAGGGACTCACGATTACCTCAGCAGGGGAATGATGCACCTGGTGCTAATATTAGGATGGGACAGAGAACCTTCAATTCTAGGAGGCGGTAAGATTCTAGACAGAGTAGTCAAGTCACCCACCCTTGTGATACTTGTGGGAGACGACATAGTGGATGATGCTTCCTTACCACAAGAACTTGTTTCGGGTGCGGTCAACTTGGGCATATTATGAGGGATTGTCTGAGGGCTCAGTAATCATAAGATTCTACTCATGGTTCCACCCAGCTAGCTTCATCTGCTCCTTCAGTTGCTGCCTCATCTGGACGGGAGGCTAGTGGATTGAGAGGTAGAGGTGCTGGTACTTCCTCTCAAGGTAGGCCATCTGGGTCCCAACATCAGAGTTCTGTTGGTAGAAGCCAGGCGAGGGTGTTTGCTTTAACACAGCAGGAGACTTAAACATCCAATGCCGTGGTCTCAAGTATTCTTTCCATTTGTAATATGAATGCTCGGGTACTATTTGATCCTGGTGCTACCCATTCTCTTATCTCTCCATGTTTTGCATCTCGGTTGGATAGAGATTGTGTTAGGAGAAAGGAACAATTAGTGGTGTCTACTCTTTTAAAGGAGATATTTGTGGCCGAATGAGAATATGAGTCTTGTGTAATGCGAGTCAAGGACAAAGACACTTCGATGAATCTAGTTGTGTTAGACACCTTAGACTTTGATGTGATCTTGGGGATGGATTGGTTATCACCCTGCCATGCTAGTGTGGACTGCAATCATACATTGGTAAGATTTAATTTCCCAAGTGAACCATCATTTAGTATTCAGGGGGATAGGAGTAATGCTCCAACCAATTTGATATCGGTCATTTCTGCCAGAAGATCATTACGACAAGGTTGTATAGGTTACTTGGCCGTGGTAAGGGATACTCAGGCGAAGGTTGGAGATGTAAGTCAAGTGTCGGTGGTGAAGGAGTTCGTGGATGTATTTCCTGAGGAGCTACCAGGTTTACCTCCTGAACAGGAGATTAAGTTTTGCATAGTTTGCTTCCCGACACTAGACCTATATCCATACCCCCATATAGAATGGCATCTGCAGAGCTTAAAGAGCTTACGGATCAGTTGGAGGATTTGTTGGATAAAGGTTTCATCCGACCTAGTGTATCCCCATGGTGAGTAACGGTGTTATTTGTGAAGAAGAAAGATGGATCACTTAGGCTGTGCATTGATTATCGACAGCTTAATAAAGTGACGGTGAAGAATAAGTATCCCCTCCCAAGGATAGATGATTTATTTGATCAACTATAAGGAGCACAATGTTTCTCTAAGATAGATCTGCGATCTGGGTACCATCAGTTGAGAATCCGAAATGAAGATATACCTAAGACCGCATTTCGAACAAGATATGGGCACTATGAGTTCTTGGTGATGTCATTTGGGCTCACGAATGCTCCTGCAGCCTTTATGGATTTGATGAACCGAGTGTTCAAACCTTATTAGGATAAGTTCGTGGTTGTTTATTGATGACATCTTGATATATTCGAAAAGCTGAGAAGAGCATGAGCAGCATCTTAAGATAGTGCTCCAAATTTTGAGAGAACATTAATTGTATGCCAAGTTCTCCAAGTGTGAGTTTTGGCTCTAAAGTGTTGCATTTTTGGGGCATGTGGTATCTAAGGATGGGGTACAAGTAGATTCAAAGAAAGTTGAAGCAGTGGAAAAATGGCCAAGGCCAACATCAATTACAGAGATTAAAAGCTTTGGGGTTTGGCTGGCTATTATCGTCACTTTGTAAAGGACTTCTCTAAAATAGTCGCCCCTCTGACTAAGTTGACACGTAAGGATACAAAGTTTGAATGGTTTGATGCTTGTGAGGATAGCTTTGAGAAGCTTAAGACATGTCTCACTACAGCTCCAGTATAAACCTACCTCAAGGCAGAAGGGTTTATACGGTATTTTGTGATGCATTGCGGGTTGGTTTAGGGTGTGTACTAATGCAACATGGGAAAGTGATTGCGTATGCATCAAGGCAACTTAAAAGGCATGAGCAGAATTACCCTGCACACGATTTGGAAATGGCAGTAATCGTGTTTGCCTTGAAAATTTGGAGACATTATTTGTATGGTGAGACTTGTGAGATATATACGGACCACAAAAGTTTGAAGTATATATTTCAGCAGAGGGATCTTAACTTACGGCAACGTAGATGGATGGAGTTGCTAAAGGATTATGATTGTACTATTCTTTACCATCCCGATAAGGCCAATGTAGTGGCGGATGCTTTGAGTCAAAAATCAATGGGAAGTTTGGCACATATTTCTACAAAAAGGAGATCCTTGGTTAGGGAGATCCATAGCTTGAGAGACATAGGTGTGCATTTAGAAGTTATAGAGACAGATGCTTTGTTAGCACATTTTAGAGTGAGGCCTATCTTAATGAACCGAATCAAAGAAGCACAAAGTAAAGATGATTTTGTAGTTAAGGCCTTAGAGGATCCTCAAGGAAGGAAAGGAAAAATGTTTACCAAAGGCACAGATGGAGTGTTAAGGTATGGAACCAGACTTTATGTGCTTGATGGTGACGGATTGAGGAGAGAAATATTGGAGGAAGCTCACATGGCAGCTTATGTGGTACATCCAGGGTCTACAAAGATGTATCAATATTTGAAAGAGGTGTATTGGTGGGAAGGACTTAAGAGAGATGTAGCTGAGTTTGTCTCCAAGTGCTTGGTTTGTCAGTAGGTTAAGGTTGAGCATCAAAAGCCTGCAGGGCTACTACAGCCATTACTAGTGCCCGAGTGGAAGTGGGAGCATATTCTCATGGATTTTGTAATGGGTTTGCCTCGAACTAGTAGGGGCTACGACTCTATTTGGATCATAGTAGATCGGTTAATGAAGTCAACCCATTTTCTTTCGGTTAAGACTACTTACGGGGCTACCCAATACACTCGAGTTTATGTGGATGAGATAGTACAACTGCATGGTATCCTTATTTCTATAGTATTTGATAGAGGAGCTCAGTTCACTAGTAGGTTTTGGGGAAAGTTGTAGGAAGCATTGGGCACTAAGTTGGATTTCAGCACAACTTTCTACCCTCAGACTGATGGACAGTCTGAACGGACCATACAAACATTGGATGATATGTTGAGGGCTTGTGTGATAGACCTTGGGGTTCGGTGGGATCAATATTTACCCTTAATGGAATTTGCCTACAACAACAGTTTTCAAACTAGCATCCAAATGGCACCATTTGAGGCATTGTATGGACAGAGGTGTAGGTCACCCATTGGATGGCTAGAGGTGGGAGAAAAGAAACTTTTGGGGCCTGAGTTGGTGCAGGATGCCACTGAGAAAATACGCATGATTCGTTGGAGGATGTTAACAGCACAAAGTAGACAAAAGTCATATGTTGATAACCGACGGAGAGACTTGGAGTTCCAAGTAGAAGATCATGTATTTTTGAAAGTTTCGCCAACTAAAGGGGTAATGAGGTTTGGCAAGAAAGGGAAGTTAAGTCCTCGGTATATAGGACCTTCAAGATTTTAGAAAGGGTTAGAGCAGTGGCATATCGTTTGGCATTACCGCCAGACCTTTCGAATATTCATCCCGTGTTTCATGTGTCCATGCTTAGGAAGTACAACCTAGATCCATCACATGTAATATGGTATGAAACCATTCAATTGCAAGATGATCTAACCTATGAGGAGCAACCGGTAGCTATCTTTGATAGGCAAGTTAAAAAGCTCCGTTCAAAGGAAGTAGCATTAGTGAAAGTGTTGTGGCGGAATCACACTAGCGAGAAGGTAACGTGGGAAGCCGAGGAGGAGATGCGAACAAAGTATCCCCATCTCTTTGATACTTAGAGGTATGTTACCTTATAGTGAATTTAAATTGAAGGACCGAATTTCTTTAAGTGGAGGAGAATGTGATACCCCAACTTCTATAGGCTTGTAACTAAGTATAGCTGTAATAATATGGGCTAGGGGTAGTTTCATCACTTTCTCTAATAAGCTTCCAAAAGAAAGATTTATAATATTTTAAGGCCTAAATAGGTATAAGACAGTATAAATGATGTGTGCTAATGAAAACACGAAGAAAACTAGAAGTTTCAACAATTTTCATAACAGGGGCAAAATGGTCATTTTTCACCTCGAGTTAAAATTTTAAGTTTTTATGAACTTGAGCATGTTTAGACCATTATGGGTATTGTCCTAGTGTTAAAAGAGCAAAAAGATTGCATAAAAGATTAGAGGAGAGTAAGCTAATTGGTGGAGGGGCATTTTCGTAATTTTAAAAGAAAGGATAAGATGGCCTATAAATATCTTGAAATTTCCAGTACCTTCTTGAATTTCTAGCAGTTGGCCTTTTTCTTCACTTCTCCTCTCTCACGTTTCTTCAAAACTCCATGGAAGCTTGATTTGAAGCTTGAGTGATTTTCTCTCTCTAGCTCTAGTTTTCACACCTTTGAACCCTTTTGACTAGAACCTTTGAATTCTTTCATCCTCTCACTTTAAAACCCTTTAAAAATCTGGTTTTCACACTTTCTCTCACTATCTGGACATTTTAGAGAGAGAAAAAGAGAATTACACCATTTATTTGAAAGCAATTGAAAGGGAATTTGACTACAAAGGAGCCCTAGGGTAAGTGGTTAAATAAGCTCAATTTTTAGCTGCAAAAAATGGTTAGTAATTGGGATTTATGAGCTGTTTTATTGTTTAGTATGTTCATTCCTTTTTAGTGATTAAGATAGTGAACATAGATAACCATTTAAAGTGGCAATTGAAAACTAGCTAAAAGATAGCTTTTAGAGTTCATAGTGTGTAAATTAATCTATTGTTTATGTTAATGTGATCCTAGGTTTTTAAGGAAGCACCATCATTCCAATTGGATCATTAGGAAAATTTGAGTCAATTAAAAGTTCTACAATCAATTGGTGAGTGGACTACCTTCAAAACTGATTTTGGGAATATGATGGATTTGACAAAGTGTTTGAATGATTTTATACAATTTTTCATGAAAATGAATGCCTTGGGAACAAGCTTTTGAGAAAAGGTTTATGTTATGAAATGTGATTATTATGGATTTCTATGTGGCTGCATTATGTTGATATACATATATGCTTGAGTATAATGTTGTGTAATTGTATTGACTCGGCTATGTGTGAGTAGGAAGTGCGCATAAGTCGAGGATGACCTGATTATGTGCGAGTAGGGAGTGCGCATGAGCTAGTGATGATGATGATGGGATGGCGTGATGATGATGATGGGTATATATGTATATATATATATATATATATATATATATGTAAATATGTGTGTTATAAAAAATTGATGGATAATGGTTTATGGTTGTAATGCATGTGAAACTTGACATGTTAAACCTTTAGAACTTGTTATGTGTTTCATATTGGTTTTGAACATTTCAAATAGGGTGGTTTTTCCTTTGAGAGAAGGGTAAATTTTGCATTGATGCCTTATATTTCGCTGCAGCGAGAATCAGCGACAAACTCTCGGGTTTTGAAAGGATAGGTTGGCTGAAAACTCGCTGCAGCGAAGATGACACTGTAGCTTCTTGCTGTAGCGAAATGCATTCTCGCTGCAGCAAGAAACTTTCTGTTTTCTGGGTTGCAATTTTGCTGCAACGAGATTCAATCTCGCTGTAGTGAAAAACTTTATGTTTTGGTCTCTTATCTTGTCCAATTGCTACCCTATCTTTCACTTCTTTGCTACCATATGGGAGCATGGACTTCCAACATTAAGGATTAAAAGAGTCAAGTTTAAAATGAGGAGGTTTAGTGAGAAACCCTCGTTTGGTTAATAACTAAATTCCAACGTCGCTACAACGAAAATTCATTCTCGCTGCAGCCTTTCCGCTACAGCGAAGATTCGTTGTTGTATTTGACTTGCTTGTGTAATATTAAAGCTTTCATTTTCCCAATGATTCGCTATGTATGGGTTCATGATTTTCAAATGATTAATCACTTAAGGGCTCGATAAGGGGTTTTATTAGGAATGAACCAAATTGCGTTGTTTTGAAACTAGTGTATCATGATTTTAAATTTTCCTTTGTTGTTGCTTGTTCCCTTCCTTGTTCACTCACTGGGTTTATACTCACCATTTCAAATTCATGTTTTCAGATCACGAGGTAGCCGGTAACTAGGACGAGGTATCTTTGTAGACTTGTGTCCATCTTTTGGTAGGTGTCTCGGTATTCAGTAGCTGTACATTCATCTGACTCCCTCCGCTGGAAATCAAGTCTTCTTTTTGAGATGTATAGGTGAACCTAATGTACATTATTGGAATACATGTTGTAGACAATGTATGTATATAATAAATGAGAAATGCCAATACGAGTTGGCAATGTCTATTACTATTTTGATTTTAAGTTTTGAAAAATGACTTAGCAGTTTATGATGGAATGTTGAACACGTCGGACTATTGGGCTTGCTTGGGCTTAGTGGACTACGTCCATTGGGCCCATGCGCAGGTCATGGCCCGAAATTTGGGTCGTGACAAGTTTATTTTGGAGAATTGCACTACACTTTTCTGTAAGGGAGACAGTTTCAAACTCACCTAGCTTTCTCTTTTCGGATAGGATGTCCTAAAAGAATTTGACATAACTGGGCATTTGTTCCAAAGCTTTAGCAAAAGGGATATTTATGTGTAATTTCTTGAAGACATTGAGGAACTTTTGAAAATGCTTTTCAAGCTTTTGCTTTTGGAGCCTTTGGGGAAAAGGTGGTGGAGTATGGATGACTTTAAAAGCTCCTTGATTTTTAGCCTTGACATCTTCTTCCTGTTCAACTTCACTCTTTTTCTCACACATACCTTCCTTATCAACATGTTCATTCTCAAGTTCACTGCTTTTTCATTCACCCCTTCAATCTCTTTTTCACTCTTTAAAGTGATTGCTTGGCATTGTTCTTTACCTTTAGGATTGATTTGTGTGTCACTAGGTAGGGAACCTTAAGGTCTATTGTTGATGGAATTTGCAAGCTATCCCATTTGGGTTTCAAGATTTCTCAAGGATGCTCTAAAGCTTTGAATTATCGCATCATTCTTTGATATATATTGCAAGAGAAGTTCTTCCATTTGGGACTTCTTTTCAGGAACTGATGGTCTAGCTTGTTGTTGAAAACCAGGAGGCATGTTGGGTTTTGGATTGGAAGGCCCTGCATTGTTATTCCATGAAAAATTTGGATGGTTTCTCCAACCAGGATTATAAGTATTGGGATATGGGTTGTTCTGCTGTCTATTGAAGTTCCCCACAAACTGGACTGATTCAAAATTATATGGACATTGATTATTTGAATGGCCATCCCCACACATCTCACAAAATACAAATGAATTTTGAACTACATGGACTCCCAGTGTGTCAAATTTCTTACACAATGCAACTACTTGCACAGCTAAGTTGCCAATTGCATCAATTTCATAGACTCCAACAACTTTTCTCAAACCCGACCTTTCTGAAGGCCATTGATAATTATTTGAAGCCATCTTCTCCAACAAATTATAAGCATCAGCAGCATTATTACTCATCAATGCCCCACCAGTAACAGCATCAATTGTGGTTTTAATTGACCCAACCAGCCCATTGTAGAATGTCTGAACTTGCAACCAATCAAGAATCCCATGATGTGGACATCTTTGCAGTAGTTCTTTAAACCTCTCACAAGCTTCATACACGGATTCACCATCAAATTGTGTGAATGAGGTGATATCGTTCCTCAACTTTGCAGTCTTTGCAGGCAAAAAGAACTTTGTGAGAAACTTTTGAGCCAAGTCCTCCCATGTAGTGATAGACCCATTGGGCAGTGAATTATGCTAGTTTTTAGCTTTATCCCTTAGAGAGAACGAAAGTAGTCTCAATCTAATAGCATCGTCAGTTACACCATTGTATTTAAAGGTATCGCAAATCTCCAAGAAATTTACCAAAGGAGAATTAGGATCATCGCTGGGTAACCTATCAAACTAGACTGAAGACTGGATCATCTGAATGTAAGCTAGTTTAATTTTGAAATTATTTGCATTGATGGAAGGTCTCCTAATGCTTTGGTGCAAACCTTGCAACAGAGGAACAACATAATCTCGTAGTGCTTTATTTGCTTCGGGAACAAGATTAATGGCATTGTTGCCATTGTTATTGTTATCCTCAGCCATTGTCTGCTTTAAAACTGTAACTTGCAAATTGTCCCTTCAATGTCTTCTGAAAGTTCTTTCTATCTTAGGATCAAAAGGAACAAGATTCAAGTTGTTTCTTCTTTGCATACAATGACAAAAGATATCTGCAAGCAAACAAAATATAAAATTAAAACAAGGAAAATAAAATTTGAAGTAAGACCAAATTGCTTGGTATTAGTATTAGTAAAAATTTTAAAAAACAATTCCCTAGCAACAGTGCCAAAAACTTGTCAGTTAAAATTTCACTATGCAAGTATACATATCGAGTAGATAGTATAATAGCAAGCAGAGTATCGATCCTTCAGAGAATTGATTTAAAATTTTACAAAGTACTAAAATTATAAAAATTTAATTTTATCCAAACAATCAAATTCGAATAACTAAATTAATTAACTAAAAGTAATTAACCAAAATTTATACTAAAAAGAAAAATCAAAGCAACAATATAATTGGGTAAAAATCAAATCAAACAAGTCTAGGATTACAATATCCCTCACACTACATCTAAATCTTACCTCTCTTACTTAACTTATTTCAATGGGTTGAATTGCTAACCTAGAGTCCTAAATTATTTATAAAGGTCTCTCGACTCAACCTATAAAAATATCTATTTTAACCAAAACACTATATCCCTATGTGAATTGAAATTAAAACAGACTCATTAAGTTCAAACTCTAATCTGGCTACATATGGCCTATAGGTATATCCCTATCCTATACGTAAATCAATTAATATGATTATATGCTATCCCAATTTTAGTCTACACTTAACTCCCTTTCCCAAGTTTGTTTAGGTTCCTAGATCAATTTAATTGGTGATCAGGCAATTAAAAGCATTAAGAACAAATTGGAATAAACAATTAAAATCCCATTAAAAATAAGCAAGAAAGAGATTAAAAATTTAGATTACATGTGAGTTTAATTGCAATCATAGAAAAAGAAATTTAGCCACTCATAATTGCAAAAGCAAATAACATTATAATCAATTTAACCATTGAAAGTAACAAGAAAATTAAAAGTCAAGGAAGAAAACAAAACAATAATTGTCGTCTTGATCTCTAAGTTTTAGCCTCAACTTTTAACTTCTTAAATCTCTCAAAAGTTGTCTCACCTAATGTTCTTAAACATATCCTATATATACTAATAAGCTTAACCTAAAGTTCCTTAAGCTGACCTAGGGTTTAATTGGGCTTAAAAGTGTAATGAGAGGCCTAAAAATCAACTATCAATCTTTACAAATTTCCATTCCAGGCACAGTACGTATAGCTATTTTCTAACACGATTGTCTCTATCTTTGAGGTAGAACTGGGCAAAGTGATCTTCACAAAATTTGTGGCTCTGTCTCTTAGCTTTCCAATGGTTCAAAAAATCACATCATTTGAAGTTCTTTAGCTTGAGATATGGCCAAAATACTGAAGTATATGGATGTAGATTCTAGGTCTTTCAACACCTTACTTTCCAAAATTAAGCCCAATCACTTTTAATCCTACAAAAAATATAAAAACTAATAAATAATAACCAAATTAAAAGGAATAACATAAAATTAAAATAATTCACTAAAAAAATAAACTAATTATAAAAACAACTAAAAATAATTAAATTATAATTAAAAATTAAAGACTTAGCTAATATTTCATAACAAAATTGGACTAAAATAATTCTATAAAATAGAATTATCAACCTCCAACTTCTAAATGGATGCCAAAGCTATAAGCACTCGAATTGTCATCATTTTTTGCTATTGGAGAATAAGAGTCAAAATAATCAAACCTCTTCTTTTAGAAGTAACCTTTTCGCAACTAATCTTGCCTTGAATTTTTCTATAAACCCATTTAGCTGAAGTTTCTTTTTAAATATCCATTTACAGCTAATAGGTTTATACCTCTTAAGCAATTCAGTCAAAACTCAAGTTTTATTATTTATTAGAGACTCCATTTCTACATTTATGGTATCTTTCCAAAAGGTAGAGTCTATAGATGATATGGCTTCCTTGTACGTTCGAGAAGTATCTTCCATTAGATTGGTATAAAAATCATCTCCAAAGTGTTTCTCTACTCTCGCTTTTTTTCTTCTTCTAAGACCTTCCATATTGATCATGTCTTCTTTCTCTTACCTTATCAAAATTGGAGTGCATTCATAAGATATTGATTTATTCATCTTAATTTTCAAAAGTAAAATATTCTCAAAAAATACAACATCTCTTGATTCTATGATAGTGTTGACGCTTATATCTATAATTTCATACTTTACAACTAAAATCTTATAGGTGACACTATCTTCGGAATAGCCCACAAGAACCCCATCAATAGTTTTAGGTTCCAATTTCTTCCTTTTAATTTTTGGAATTTTCACTTTTCGCAAGCACCCCCAGATTCTTAAATAATCAAAATTGAGTTTCTTCCTTTTCTATAATTAATATGGAGTTTTGTCTAATTTCTTTTGAAGAATTCTATTTAGAATATGACATGCAGATAAGAGTGCTCCATTCCATAAGTTTTTTGGGAGTTTGAAACTTGAGAGCATACAGTTTACCATATCCAATAAAGTTAAATTTTTCCTTTCTACCACACCATTTGATTGGGGTGTGTAAAAGGGGGAAGGATAACTGATGCATAATTCCATTCTCGTTACAAAAGTTTGAAAACTCTATAAAACCATATTCTTTGCCCTTATCTAAATGAAGAATTAGGATTCTTTTTTCTTTTTTGATTTTCAACTTCATTTTTGTATGCAGTAAACATAATCAAAGCCTTATCTTTTGTTCAAATTGGAAAGACATAACAATATTTAGAAAAATCATCTATGATTGTAATAAAGTATCTCTGACCATTTTGTCATGCCTCGTGATCGGACCATAACCGTTGTGAAGGCCCAACGGACATAGCCCAGAAGGCCCACGCAAGCCTACAAACCTATACATATTTCACATGAAATTCATATCTACTCATCTATACAAATACAACTTTTATACCTTAAACACATGTTTTATATTCCATTCATCATATCCAAGTATCACACTAATATTCCACATAACCACATTGTAACTTAATAACCTTTCATCATATGAACAACAAAAAAAGAACACTATGACTAGATAAACAGAACAAGACAACGAAGCCTATATGGGTGGTGTTGGTATAACTAGTGAATGCCTTTAAATGCCTACCTAAGTTGCCAAAAGAGGATCCACCACAAAGCTAAGCTTTATCTAACTTGGGATCTAAAAACAAAAACATGAAATTTTAATAATAAAATAAGTACATATTACTCAGTGAGGAATAATGAAGGAAACAAGCATTGTAGAAGAGTATTGAACAAAACATGCCATCTTAGTTTGAAACTATGCAATTTTTGTTTGAGAGCATAAACCAATTCATAAATAGATTAACAAATAATTCTTAATATTACACACCAAGTATTCATATACACAAGATTAGACATTGACTGTCAGTGAAGTGACTCTGAGCACGATTGCTAACATTTAGTGTCACGAAAAACCTATCGAGAAATGGATAGGGAGGAACACCTCGTCCTAAGATCCAATCACCTTTGACTCAGAAAAACCTAAAACATGAATTTTAAAAACGTGAGTACAAACTCAGTGAGTGAACATAGGAAGGGAACAAGCAACGTTAAGGAAGGTTTACAAATCATGATGCACATCTTTTAAAATAATACAACTTAGTTCACGTTCTTATTAAAATCCCTCCATCAAACACCTAGTTATTAAATCATTTCATAATGAAGGAACCATATTTAGCATGAAATTGGAAAGAGAGAGAATTTCCAATAATCATCCAAGCAAGACAATATAAACAAAATGTTTCTTGCTGCAAGAAAATCAATTCACAAGTAAATGGGAAATTTTCAAGATTCATCATGCCATATAATCACATATTATAATCATAATCTTTAAATTGCATATACATATACTTAAGCATTTATCAATTAGCATACCACCATATCGGCCCCAGCTCATGTGCATCCCCCCGCATTGTGCACATAGCCGGACACCCCATCTCACGTAGCTCATGTGCATCATTATCGGCATGTGCACTGCCCTCTACGCACATGCACGGTTGTAAATATCACGATAGCATCATTACCGGCATATGCACTGCCCTCTACGCACATGCATAGTTGTAAATATCACGACAGCATCGTTACCGGCATGTGTACTGCCCTCTCTGTACATGCACGGTTGTAAATATCACGACAGCATCATTACCAGCATGTGCACTGCCCTCTCCGCACATGCACGGTTGTATCAATTATACAAAATTACTTAACAATATATATATATATATATCATATATATATATATATACATATTAGCGTCATATAGAAGTACATAGATTCATCACAATTATGTTCCAAATCATAAAAACATTTCACTAAAGGCTTGTTCCTGTGCAAGTTTTTGAAGAAAAACCAATAAAACATTTTAAGGGATTCAATCAAACATAAATGTGTATATCCCAAAACATTTTAATGCAAGTTCACTCACCTTACTATAGCGGGATATTACATCGCTATTTGATCGGAGGTGTCTCTAACTATTTTCACTAGCCGGTCTATCGTTATTTACTTCAGCACGCCACCACAGTACTCTAACCTTATCTTTGCACTTCTTAACAATAATATGAACTCAATATATTTAATTATATACGTATACGGGTAGCACTTCAATCAATTAATCCTTGCTCAAATTTATATTTTTCATCCTATCATGAAACCATCTTCAACTAACTCACATTCTAATACATTTTTATTAAACTTACTTATATCCATTGCTTACGTAATTCCTTAAATTATATCACCGATAATTTAATTATGATGTCACGTGTCTACTTCAACCTTTCTAAATAATTTCCACCGAAATCCATCTTATATTTCCACACAAAATCCACATAAATGGCAACAACAATCATTCTCACTTTCACTCGATTATTTCCTAGTTTACATGCATCGTTATCTATCTAACTTTCAATACTTTGTTTCTCAATCCTCCATCCACAATAATCCTTTTTCATTTCTTTCAAACAACATGCCATACAATCTTAATAATTTTTAACTAGCTTAGGCAAATAGATCCTTTCAACAACCGTAATTCCTCACAATATTCAACTAACCGTAGGCTTTAAAACATAGTGTTAAGCTTACCGTTTTCCTTTTCCACTTTGAGTCCTTCATGTACCCATGGGTTTATTGGCTTACATGTTATCAATTTTTCTCCAATGAAGCCAATCTTTGCTGCCACAAGACATTTCTCTAAGTCACTAACTCATTTCAAAGACTACTCAAGCCAAGAACAAGAATTCTTACCGTTCCTTGCTTGAATCACCAAAACCAAGCTTTTTTCTTCCTTTCTCTCTTTTTATTTCTTCTCCTCCTAGGGTTTAGATGTGCTGGAAATTGGGGTTAAAGGCTGTAAATTTAGTGCTCAAGACGTTTGGAGAAGAAAGGAAAAGAAAACATGGAAAGGCAAATGAAGAAAACTTGGTTTCATGGTGGACAAAGAGAAAATGGCATGGAAGCTTGAAGAATGGTGTGAAGCATGGAGGAGAAGAGAAAAAATCTTGCTGGAGGAGATAAGAATGGTTTTGGGTTGAAAAAAAATCAGAGTCAAAGGTTTCTTTGGAAGCTTTGACAAAACTTCACGTAAAATTACCATTTTGCCCTTTTTATTTCTTTGCATTTTAATTTAGTCCTCCCAACACTCATTTAACTCCAACTTCCTTCTATTATCTTCTTCTACACATGTACAAACTAAGTATGAAGTTTGTACTCCAACGCGGTGTCCTTGTAATATTTAAAATATTTATTTACTCGAGCTATCTTTACTTAATAAAGACACACAACCCCATTAACATCATTTTTTCTCCAAAATTTTCTCATTCTTCTTCTCCCCTACATATATTGAACATATACTCATTCTTTAGGGAAAATTTTGACACTGAATAAAATATTAATATTTTAATATTATTTTCTTAATAAAATATTATTTTATTCTAAAAATTTCCTCCTATCTCCTCTTATCTCCTTGGTACCCAAAATACCTTCTTATGTCTTAATTGACTTTCGAATCACTTTTTATCTCGCAAATTCTTCTTCGATAAAAATATTATTATTTTATTATTATTTCCTCGCGTGCGGAATATTTTATCCCAAACTATTCCTTTCATCTTTCATTACTTTAAAACATTATAATTAACCTCAATTGGAATCCGGTAAGCTTTATTAGTCATCACATTTAAGTACGGGATATTACAAGGTGGTCTATTCATTTTAGTGCGACTTCAATGGTGAAAATCGATAGCCACTTAATGGTCGTTGGAAGCTAGCTAGGAATAACTAGTAGAGCATGATTTAAGAGATAGCTTTTAGAAATATGGTTATGTGAATTGAGCTGATTTGTGATGCTATTGTGTGTGATAGGTCCCAACGAGACCCCACATCTCTAATCGGACCATTAGTGGGAGTTGGAGTCGATTTAAAAATCAACAAAGACGTTGTGAGTGAACTTGCACTGAAAATATTTTGGGAAATGTATTGGTGTTTGGACAAAGCGTGTGAATGATTTTTATTTTATTGTTCCTTAAAGATTATGCATGGGAACAAGCTTGTATTAAAACGTTTTACATTGTCAGTGTGCAATATGATGAATCCTTGTGCCTTATATGATGTTGATATAATTATATATGTTGCATATTGAAAGTTAATATTGTGTAACAAATATAATCGTGTGTGTGCGCAATGTGGAGATGCACATACCGGTGATGACGAGGTGCGAAAGTGTGGATAGTGATGTTGATGTGTTCGAGTAGGGAGTGCACAAGATGATATTGCCTTGTGCATGTAGGGAGTGCACATTGGCTAAGTGAGTTTGTGGTATTCGTGTTTATATATGTATATATACATGTGTAAGAGAAAGTTATGAACATAGTAGGTGGATGTAATGTATGTGAAATCTTGCTAATTGTCTTCAAATTGAATTGTATCGCAACGAGAAACCTTCTGTCATGTTGACTACCTTGCTTGGTTTTTGCCATATTTCTACTTCTTTAACCTCACGGTTGATCATGGATTTTCAACATCAAGGGATTAGTTAATCAAGTTTGAAATGAGAGGTTTTAATAAGAATTAAACTAAATTGCATTGCTTTTAAACCTAAGTGCATCATGATTTTTAAACTTTTCCCTATCGTCGCTTGTTCCCTTCCTATGTTCACTCACTAGGTTTATACTCATGTTTTTAAACTTCATGTTTTAGGTTTCTGATTAAAAGGTGACTGGATCCTAGGATGAGGTGATCCTCCTTATCCATTTTTTTGTAGGTTTGCCATGATACTAAGTGTTACCACCCATGCCCAGAGTCACTCCGCTAATGTTCAAAGTCCTTGAATGTGTACATGTAAACTAGATGTGATTTGCTAAGAATCGTTTGGCAAACTTTTTATATATATATAAAATTGATGAATACCATTATGAGTATGTACTTGGATTTTATGAATCAATTTCAATGAAGTTATTATTTGAACATTATGATTTATGGAACTTAAAAGGGAATATGGATGATAAAGGGGCTGATGTACAGGTTCATACGAGAAGACTTGCTTGGGCTTAGTGGGCTATGCCCATTGGGCCCATGCACGAGTCATGGCTCAAAAATTGGGTCGTGACAATGTTGGTATCAAAGCTCTAGGTTTAGTTGAGTCTTAGAGATTCTCGTGTCAGTCAGCGAAGTTGTCGGAGTTAATGTAGAGTCTTGTTTATGCTTTGTGATTGTAGTGCAAGTCATAGATAGAAGGCTACATAAACTCCTATTCTTGGTGACCTACCATTTTTCTAACCTCATATAAAGTTCATAAGTGGTGCCATCGTCTGGGTTTGAGATGTCACCTGAGACACGAGCTGTTGTTGGAAGATTTTAAGTAAACGTTCCTAATAAAAGTTTAGTGTGATGGTATATCCCTCTGATTAAGGATAGAGGACAGTGGAGTTGGATTAATTGATCCATGATAACTTGTTCATTTGGTGGAGTTAAAAAATTTGAGCCCAAGATTGTCAATGAGAAGATAAGGGGCATACTTTGACTGAAATGACTAATGGTTGTTGTAAATGAGGTGTGGTCATCAAGAAAAAGGCTAGTAAACCAAACTGCTTTAAAGATGAGCTTGAATTTTGCTATGTTTAACGTGAAGCCCAAAGATTAAAGGATTAGTTGTGGATTTGGTAGCTTGAAGTTAAATGATTTAGAAGCATTGATTTTAGTCTAACTGTCATATGAATTTCTATGTTTGAGACTAGTATACAAGTTGCTTTAAAGATCAATTTAAAACTTTATATGGTTCAGTATACAACCTATGATGTAAATGATTAGTCTTGAATTTGAGTTCTCCAAAGGTAGGAGATTTAGAAAATGTTGACTATTGGATAAGCTCGAAGGGGGAGTGTCACAGTCCAATTTTTGGGCCATGACAGGTGCAAGGGCCCAATGGACTCGGCCCATTAAGCCTAAGTAAGAATACTTACATGATCTTATACATTAATCCATATTCTTTTAGAATTTGAAATTCGTAATGCTCAATTACAATTCCTTTGACAACAGTTCATAAAACCCTGGCATGCATTCATCATGGCATCATCAACCATTATATACATATATAGATTAACAAATGAATCTTAATGTTTCGCATCAAATATTCATATACACATAATTAGACCTTGACTGTCAGCGAAGTGACTTTGGGCACGATTGATAACACTTAGTGTTACGTTAAACCTACCGAGCAATGTATAGGGAGAAGCACCTCGTCCTAGGATCCAATCACCTTTAACTCAGGAAACCTAAAACATGAATTTTAAAAACATGAGTACAAACTCAATGACTGAACATAGGAAGGGAACAAGCAACGTTAAGGAAGTTTAGAAATCATGATGCACTTAAGTTCGAAAACAATACAACTTATTTCAAGTTCTTATTAAAATCCCTCCATTTAACCCCAGGTTATTAAATCATTTAATGATGAAGGAACCATATTCAGCATAAAATTGGAAAGAGAGAAAATTTTCAGCAATCATCCAAGCAAGACAGTATAAACAAAATGTTTCTTGCTGCAATAAAATCAATTCACAAGTAAATGGGAAATTTTCAAGATTCATCATGCCATATAATCACATATTATAATCATAATCTTTCTATTGCATATACATATACTTAAGCATATATCAACTAGTATATCACCACATCTCATCCAGCTCTTGTGCATCCCCCCACATAGTGCACATAGCCGGACATCCCATCTCACCCAGCTCATGTGCATCCCCCCACATCATGCACATAACCGAAGTCATCATGTAAATTCCCCCACATCGTGCACAAAATAATGCCATTGTGTACATCCCCCCACATCGTGCACACGAGCAGTGTCACCATCCATCTCCCTCACCACTGTCATCACCGGCAAGTGCACCTCACCCCGCACATGCATGGTTGCATTTGTCACACAATGGTACCATTTATGACATAGTATATATATATATATATATATATATATCCACATTATACCGAATCATATGAATTCATCACACTATCGATTTCATAACATAAAAACATTTCATAAAGACTTGTTCCCGTGCAAGTTGTTGAAGAAAAACCAATAAAATGTTTTAGAGAATTCAATCAAACATAACGTGTTTATCCCAAAACATTTTAATGCAAGTTCACTCACCTGGCAACAACGAGATATTAAGTCGCTATTTGTTTGGAGGTGTCTCTAACTATTTTCACTGGCCGATCACTCGTTATTTACTTCGGCACACCACCACAGTACTCTAACCTTATCTTTGCACTTCCTAGCAATAATACGAACTCAATATATTTAATTACATATGAATACGGGTAGCACTTCAATCAATTAATCCTTACTCAAATTTATATTTTTCATCCTACCATGAAACCATCTCCAATTAACTCACATCTTAATACATTTTTACTGAAATTACTTATATTAGTTGCTTATGTAATTCCTTATTTTATATCTCCGACAACTTATTTATGATGTCACGTGCCTACTTCAACCTTTCTAAATAATTTTCGCCCAAATCCATCTTATATTTCCACAGTATTAACTATATTTACGGCAACCACGGTCATTTCAAATCTATCCGATTAGTTTTCAATTTCAATCCACATTATTTCTCCTTATTTCTTCCAAATATTATACCACTCAACTTAACACTTTCAACTAAATTATGCCAATAAATTCCTCCGACAACAATAATTCTTCACAATGAATCATTTAAAATTTCTTAACTTCACTTGAGCATTATTCATCAATTTCATATTTTTTTCTTTACTTTAGTCCTACGACACATCCTAATACAATTTTTAAATATTGTATTAAAGTAGTTTAAATTTAATTCATAACACTAATAACCAAAATTTAACTAAAGGGCTAGCCCCAAATAATCCAACTTCATAACAAGCTCAATAAAAGCAAGGAAGTTTTTAACCTATTTGGGCTAGGTTAGCCCAAGCCTAAGTCTCCACCTTTATTATCTTGTGGACTTTTCTTTCTTTGTTACTATTGGGCCCTTTCCATGGGCTCTTCCTATTTATTCCTATTGGGCCATGTCCATTCTTTTCTTATTGAGCTATGCCCACTATTTCTTTTTTTTTCTTCATTTCTCATTTCTTTCTCTCTTTCTTTTCTCCTCTCTCTCACCAGTCGGCAACACCTTTTTTCTCTTTCTTTTTCCTTTCTTACACTCACAAGCCGGCAGCTCAAGCTTTTGTTTACTCCCTCACAAATCCAACAGCATCAGCTCTTGTTTTCTCTCTCAAATTTGCAGCAAAACTCTTTCTACTTCTTCTCAAAATTTACAGCAAAACTCTCTCTTTTTCCCTCTCAAAATTTACAGTAAAACTCTTTCTATTTCGTTCTAAAAATTTGCAACAAAACTCTTATTATTTCCCTCTCAATATTTGCAACAAAACTCAGCCTTTTTCCTTTCAAAATTTTGTAGCACAAAGCCTCTTTCTTCGCTCCCCTAAGCGACGACTTTCCCCTTTGCTCTCTCACACCGACTTTTCTCTTTCGCTTCAGTTTTCTCTTTGCTCTCTCACACTGACTTCTTTTTTTCTTCTTCATCTCATCTTGCTTACCAACTTGGCCGGCCCTTACCACAAAAAAAAAATGTATTGAATCTTTAATTGACCACATGGGCGGCTGCCCATGTTGATCTTTCACTTTTTTTTTGACGCATTCAAATCATATGTATAATTCACATTTTCACATAATCTAATCTTCTTTGACAAATAAATTCCTATTTAATTCCAAATATTAAGATTTACACATAAATCCTCAAACTTTTCTTTATTTAACGTGTAACCCTCTAACTTTCATCTTTTACGATTTGATCCTTCCGACACATTTAAAAATTCTAATTTCCATCTATCTTTCTTCCTCTGCACGTGTACCACCAAAATATCGAAATTGCACTTCAACGTGATAACACCATAATATTTAAATATTTACTTATCCGCGTTGGCTTGACTTAACAAAAACACGCGTTTTTCACTTTTGTCATTTATCTTCAAAAATTTTCTCTTGTCTCCTTGGTACCCAAAATACCTTATTATGCCTTAATTGGCATCCAATAAGCTTTATTAATCACCATATCAAAGTACGGGGTATTATAGGGAGCCTTTGCATCCTAAGTTTACGAATTTGGAATCTTATGGCTGCTAAGGTTAGACGTAAAAATTATATGAATTGCCTATCCTATAGGTGTAATTGGTTAAGGATTGATGAGTAGAGTCAAGATCTCAACACTAAGTGGTGTACAATTTGATATATGTGTATCTAAGAGAAAATTTGGAGATCATTGTTTAATCAAATTTGTGCAAAATGTTATGGTAAAGGTATATGAATGCTAGTAGTGAACTATGCCCAAAGGATACCACAAAGGGTAAAATAGGGAATAGATATGTCGAAATTGAGGAAAGTAAGAAGGGGTTCTTACACGTGGTAAGGGATGTTGACATTTAAATGGATGTATATATGTATATGTGGAGTTACTCATGTCATCAGTGGGAATAAAGAATTATTCTTAGTGGTTTGAGATTTGAACACAATGTGCTTGATGGGTTGCATAGATGGTACTATAAGATACTAATTGACATAATATACATTATTGGAAATAATTATGAAAATGGGGAAAGAATAAATTCTAGAATTTTGAAGTAATAATGTGAACATAAGTAGAATGATCAAGATAGACAAAATTCATGATGATATTAAGTTGAAGTGGTTAAACTATTTGAGTTATAAGATAAGAAAGACAATTAGTTGTGAATACTAAGGAATTGTGGAACACTAGAAACAGTGAATAGTGATGTGTGTCGTGTTATACGTGTATGGTGAAGTCATTATACAATATGAAAACAATGTTCTAAGGTGTGATTTATTAATGGTTGACAAGTGTTAAAGAATGAGATGAATTTGAAAATATTGGCTTGGTTTATTATATGTGATAAGCACAAGAGAATATAAATGGTTTTGGAAATTATGACGTAAGCTTGGAGGAACACCAAACAATTGAGGATGATTAATGTAGTAACCTTAAATGTAGATGAATAGCATTGATTAAGTAAACTTCAAAAGTCACCGTGCCGTAGCGCTAGGAACACTTCATGTTTAGGACGCATGAATAAGATGTGAAAGGCATGAAGTTGAACTTACGAATTGAATTAAGGTCATTGCACTTGATGATAAGCTTGGTTAATCAAAGTTTTAAGATTTTGGAAGGTATTTATATGAATGAATTAGGATGTTTCTTTATGGCCTTATATATTGGCATGTAGGTAAATGAGAAGTTGGAGAGTTTTTTATATAAATTACCATGTGAAATATTAAGATAAACATTATGCTGACTAAAGTCAAACCCTAAGAAATAAGGGAGACAAGATATTAAGCCTTGTTAAAGACTAAGGAAATAGTGAACGAAAAGCAAGATAAATGATGGGAGAAATGTGGATGTTGTTATAACGAACATAATAAGCTTAAGGATAATCAATGCAAGTATACTAAGTTAGATAGTATGGTCAGGATTAAGAACATGGACACTTTGGAAGATCTTTAAATAATGTCTATTGAGGTCAATGAGCAAAAAGTAAGCATACATTAAATTGTTAAAGTTATGAGTGGCTTTGAAGATAAGCCTTTGATTGTTTAAGTTCTCAATAGAACCCTATTAAAGGAAGTGTTTAAGCGTTTTGGAAGTGTATCGAAAAGCATAAGGGAATATACTAGCTTAACTTACTAGAAGAGGTTGAATTTGGATGGCCTTGAGTGGCTTGTGAGTAACTTAGCAATATATAGGTAAATGTGTAGCAGAGCTATGATTTATAGATAAGAATAGAACTTTAACGATAAGATGGTGTTCACTGCTTTAGGCATTGAACTATAAGTGATGGACTTGTAACCACTCTGTGAACATTCTGGTGAGATAAATTAGAGAGATTTCTCACAATGAGAAAAACACTAAAGCTCAAAGAGTGAATGGCTATATAGTTAAGTTGGGGCTCATGACTGACATGTCACATAAGTATAAAAATATATTGCAAATATAAGGATGCCTAAAAATGTTGGTTTAAGGCAATGATTATCTTGCCATTAGGTAGACCTGATGAGGTTATGGTCTTGATATACTTATGGATGCAAGGCATAAATTGTGAAATGTGCTTCCCTTACAAGTTCCAATTTATTTTGAGTAATTATCAAGGGAAAGTGCTTCATAAGGGTAGGCAAAGGTTGAATTGTGTTTCAAATGTTTAGAGAATGAGGGTGATACGATTTGATTAAATGATACTACTACTGGTGAGGGAATAGAAATATACTACGGGAATTGTAGAGATCTACTTAGAAAATAAATGATGATTTGAGAATTCAAGTACTCATATATGAGTAAAGATTTGGTAACGAGACATGACTTAGAATTGGAATACTACAATATGAATTTTGGCTAAGAAAATCGACTATGAAACACGTGGTGTTTGGGGATGGTGCCAAATAGTGGTTAACTCTCGTATGAGAATGGAATATTGAAATCAGCTTTGTGTATTCACCATAAATGATGACCATGATCTAACCAACTATAAGAAGAAATGATTTTAAACTTGATTGTCTGTTATTTTGGTTTTACAGATGGCTTATTGAGCTTGATATGCCTAAGGCTACTCGAAGTTAAAATTTTTTGAAATATATATGTATGGATATATATGTTGCATATTGGTTCAAAAGCTCACATGGGTTGCTTATAATTTGATTCGATGATGACATTCTATTAATGGTTATAGTGCTAGACAATGATTAAGATAATTTATCGCTGATTTTGGCAGTGAACAAGTTGATTATGATGCTATTAACTTAAAAGTAAGTGTTTATACTTTTGGTATAAGTTCATCAAATTCTATTATGTCGTGATCAAACTTGGTGTTTTGATATAGCTTGAGAGGCTTGGCATATGAACTAGCTTAACTGTGAGCTAGAAATGGTTAGGCTATTATGAAGTACACAAATAGAGAAGTATGACATGAATTTAACATCCTAAGGAGCAATGGAAAATGATGTATCAATTTTGGTATAGCTCCAATATATAGTTTTGATATATAAAGATTTGGGAAAAAGTTTATAGCTTATGCATGAAGGTGTGCATTTGAATTCTTGTAAGTAAAAGTGTAAAATTTGCCTTGATTGGCATAAAGCCCATGATTCAGAGTGAATGATTATGGATTTAATTTTCTAAGGTAAAATGGGCTTAAAGAAGTTAACTTCGGAAAGGTCTTAGTAAATGATTCCTTGATTTAAAATTGCACTTAAGGAAAGATCAATGTCTAATTTCATCCTCAGATTGATAAACTAATGAGGCCATGAGATTAACATTTGGAGTAAATTTGAGGAATTTCAAGTTAGATATGTTGTATGTGGTTGATGATGAACAAATCAGCTATGACATTGGAAATGTAGAGATGATTAGTAATCAAGACAAGACTAGGAAAGGAACTTTAAAGGAAAAATTTTGAGCAACTTTAACCTTAAGAGGTTGAGTTATTGATTAAAGAGATTGGTTAAGATCATAATGAGGTATGTGGGATGTCATGGTTTATTGAAATGCTTGGTGGTATAAGTTGAGATTTATCTAGTGAGCACTCAATCATGAAAGTATTGGAGTTTGTTTTTGGGAATATGGTTACTAATGGTTATTAGATTTGAATCATCCATGATGTTAAATATATTTGAAATAAATAAAGCATGTTTTGACCCTTACGTATTATGAAATGCTTGAATGTGGGAAAGTTTGATAAAAGATCAAGGTAAAGGAGTTGTGGATGATTTGATTGAGGTGTGACTAGAATTAATAGCATATTTGAATTCTTTTCATAAGATGAAGAATGATATTATTTTGATCCAACAAGAGTAGTACCCATGATTAAATGTATTGTGACATTGTCGAGTTTTCTATAAAGATTGGAAGTCAATATAATGCATAAACCAATATCTTATGTTAAGAATGCTCGACAAAAGTGATGTGGTAGGATTTTAGAGCTTTGACTATTCACCCTACACTAATTTGAATTCGAGGACGAATTCATTTTAAGTGGGGGAGACTATAGTACCTCGTACTTTGAGATGGTGGCTAATAAAGCTTACGAATGCCAATTGAGGTGAATTATTGAGTTTAAAAGGTGATTCAAAAGTGAAAATGTGAAACCTTGACCTCTATAGACCTGTAACTAGCAGTAGACACGATAACATAGATCAGGGGCAATTTTGTCATTTCTCATGGTGAGCTCCTTGAAGTAGCTCTCAAATGTTATGAAGGTCTAAATAGACCTAAGAAATAAATGAATGATGGTAAAAATGAATGAAGAATATAGAAATATTGATAATTTTCATGGTAGGGGCAAAACGGTCATTTTACATCTCGAGTTGAAATTTTTAAGTTTTCATTAACTCGAGTATATCTAAACTCTTATGGACCTTGTCTCAATGTCAAAGAAGTAAAAAGATTGTATAAAGGCAATGGAAAGACAAAATGACCTTGTTAAGAGCATTTTGGTAATTATGTGAGAAAATGGATAAACATAAGGCATAAATATCTAAGTTTCTAGCAAGTTCTTCAAATTTCCAGCAACTTTTTCTTTTTCTTCTTCTTCCTTTCTCACATTTTCTTACCTTCCATGGGAGCTTGCTTTGAAACCTCCATAGATTTTCTTAAGTTAGCCCCAATTTTCATGCTTTTATGCACCTTTTCACAAAGTCCTTTGTGCTTTCTTACTCTTTCACCTTAAAACCCTCAAAAGCCTTTTCTTAATACTTTCTCTCACTAGTTGGACATTTTAGAGAGAGAAAGAAGATTTTTCACAAGAATTCGAAAGTTTTTGAAAAGGAATTCTATTACAAAGCTACCAAGGTGAGTAATGAAACTGAGTTGATTTTTTTTTAGTTGTTGAGAATGGCTAATGGCCAGAATTGTGAGTGTTTTGTAGTTGAGGTGGTCTATTCATTTTAGTGTGACTCGAATGGTGAAAATAGATAGCCACTTAATGGTAGTTGGAAGCTAGGTAGGAATAACTAGTAGAGCATGATTTAGGAAATAGCTTTTAGAAATATGGTTATGTGAATTGAATTGATTTGTGATGCTATTGTGTGTGATAGGTCCCAACGAGACCCCACATCTCCATTCAGACCCTTAGTGGGAGTTGGAGTCGATTTAAGAATCAACAAAGACACTATGAGTGAACTTGCACTGAAAGTATTTTAGGAAATGTATTGGTATTTCGACGAAGCGTGTGAATGATTTTTATTTGATTGTTCCTTAAAGATTATGCATGGGAACAAGCCTTTATTAAAACGTTTTACGTTGTGAGTGTGCAATATGATGAATCCTTGTGCCTTATATGATGTTGATATAAATATATATGTTGCATATTGATAGTTAATATTGTGTAACAAATATAACCGTTTGTATGCACGATGTAGGGATGCACATGCTGGTGATGACGAGGTACGGAAGTGTGGATAGTGATGTTGATGTGTGCGAGTAAGAGTGCACACGATGATGTTGATGTGTGTGAGTAGGGAGTGCACACAATGATGTTGTTGTGTGCAAGTAGGGAGTACACACGATGATGTTGAAGTGTGCAAGTAGGGAGTGCACACGATGATATTGCCTTGTGCCTATAGGGAGTGCACATTGGTTGAGTGAGTTGGTGGTATTCGTGTTTATATATGTATATATACATGTGTAAGAAAAAGTTATGAATATAGTAGGTAGATGTAATGTATGTGAAATCTTGCATGTTGAACCTTGAAATCTTACTAATTATCTTCAAATTAAATTGTATTATAGCGAGAAACGTTCTGTCATGTTTACTACCTTGCTTGGTTTCTGCCATATTTTCTACTTGTTTAACCTCACAGTTGATCATGGATTTTCAACATCAAGGGATTACTTAATCAAGTTTGAAATTAGGGGTTTTAATAAGAATTAAACTAAATTGCATTGTTTTTGAATCTAAGTGTATCATGATTTTTAAACTTTCCTTATCATCACTTGTTCCCTTCCTATGTTCACTCACTGGGTGTATACTCACGTTTTTAAACTTCATGTTTTAGGTGTCTGAGTAAAAGGTGACTGGATCCTAGGACGAGCTGATCCTCCCTATCCATTGTTCGGTAGCTTTGCCATGATACTAATTGTTACCACTCATGCCCAGAGTCACTCTGCTGATATTCAAAGTCTTTGAATGTGTACATGTAAACTGGATGTGATTTGCTAAGAATTGTTTAGCAAACTTTTTATGTATATTAAGATTGATGAATACCATTATGAGTATATACTTGGATTTTATGAATCGATTTCAATGAAATTATTATTTGAACATTATGATTTATGGAACTTAAAAGGGAATATGGATGATAAAGGGGTTGACGTTCAGGTTCATACGGGAAGGCTTGCTTGGGCTAAGTGGGCTATGCCCATTGGGCCCATGCACGGGTCATGGCCCAAAAATTGGGCTGTGACAGCTATCACCAGGTACCCCATTTTCCCTTGCTAGCTAGGGTGGTCCTATTATGCACAATAGTTAGTAGAACAACTACCATCCTAAGTCCTCAATTAAGTGCTCCACCTCAAAACATTTTTCGCAAAAAGTTTCATGTTTAACATGAGCAAAGAGAGTATAATCATATCACTCATAATATTTCATATAACAAATTGATCATAGCATCTTATATACTGTCAACATTTAACAACTCTCAAACCAGTTAATAACACTTTCAAAATAAACATAATTGAAGGTAAAACATACAATTCAAAAGGCTTGTTTCCCATGCACATTTTTGAAAGCATTGATCATAACGTCATCAAATACATTGCATGCATTTGTCAAATACATTGCATGCATTTGTCAAATACATTGCATGCATTTGTCAAATACAATTCAAAGGCCTTGTATCCCTCACCTTCATGCTACCTTACCAAAGCCAACACCAACTAGCTTAGTTCCCCTAACTTGAACTTTAGAGCTTCAAGAGAGCTTAACAATTTAACACATCAAAATCAACTTTAAATCAACATTTTTAAACCATAACTCCAACTAGTAATCCAACACCCCTAAGACCTTAACCCAAATTAAGTATTGACGTACCGATTGAACCTATAATTGCGAATATAGAATAATAATTCCAAATATATCATAAAAATTTAGAATTAATAATTCTAATAGTTATACATTGGCTAAATTACATCCTAACCTAACATTTAACCTAGAGTCCTAATCTAATTTACAAACTCATTAAACCAACTACTCACGTTTAAGGTTTCCTTGCCTTGGAGAACTTGGAGATGTAATTCCAGTTAAAACCCTAACATGAAAAATGAAAAACAAGTTGAAAATTAAGGGTAACAATAAAAATGAAGAACCCATGGACAGAAAGATTAGATTTGAGTTTTTTTTCCATACCTTATTAAAAGCTTAAATCTAAAAATTTAAGCTTTTCACTTTATTGCTTGAAAATGACAAAAAGAATGGGAGAGGTAATCTTCCTTTGAAATTTGGTTATAAATGGAAAATAAAGAAACAAAGCCTTTTTGAAGAAATTTGTGTGTTGTCTTGCTAAGTGAAAGAGAAATGGAAAAGTAAAGGGAAAGTTGCAGAAAAATGTGGGAGAAAGCTACCATAGGGTGACCAGCCATATAGGGAAGCAAATGAAAGAATGAAGTTTCCTAAAAAAGCTTGAGAACTTTAAAGAAAAGTCTAGAGCTTTCAGTTTTACTTCTATAAAAATAATGCACTATATGATTTCCATAAAAATAATACCCTGTTTTATCTCCATCAAAATACTACACCGTTTTATTTCTATTAGAATACTACACTGTTTTATTTCCATCGAAATAATACACTATTTTTTCTCCATCAAAATACTACACCATTTTATTTCCATCAATATACTACATTATTTGATTTCCATCATAATAATACACTGTATTACTTTCATCAAAATAATTAATTGTATTACTTTCATCAAAATATTGCATTGTTTAGATATATATATTTTTTATGCAAGGTTTAGTCTTGACACAGACAAAAACAGGAAAAAGAAATTTTTTGAGGCTTCTAGAAACTTCACTAAGTAATATTTCCTTCCAAATAATATTTTTGATGTACAATATTTGATAAAAAGAAAACTCACCAAGGAATGACTATCTTTACCCTTAGGTTCGATTACATATATATATATATCCTATATTGGAATTTTGGGGGTTTCACAATTCTCTCCCCCTAAAAAAAAAAAATTCATCCTTGAATTTAAGTCAAGGGTACTAACCTTATCACTCAAATAAGTGAGGATACTTGGCTCGCATTGCATCCTCAATCTCCTAATTAACTTCCTTACTAGTGTGATTTCTCCACAACACTTTCACAGATAGTATATCTTTGGATTGTAACTTTTTAACTTGTTTATCCAAGATGGTCACTGGCTACTCCTTATAAGTTAAGTGATCCCTCAACTGTATGGCTTCGTGGTAGATTACATGTGATGGATTTGGTTGATACTTCCAAAGCATAGAAACATGAAATACTAGATGAATGTTAGAGAGCTCTAGAGGGAGTGCGAGTCGATATGCCACCATACCAACTTTCTAAATTATTTCAAAGGGTCCAATATATCTTGGACTTAGTTTTCCTTTCTCACCGGACCTCATAATTCCCTTAGTTTGTGAGACCCTTAAGAATACATGATCACCCACTTGAAACTCCAACTCCCTCCATTGATTATTAGCATATGACCTTTGCCTACTTTAGGCTGTCATCATTCCCTCATCTATTAACTTTATCTTCTCTATAGCATCTTAGACCATCTCTAGCCTAAGTATCTGTATCTTTCCAACTTTGAACCAACCGATGGGTGATCAACACTTTTGCCAATATAATGTCTCATAAGGTGCCATCTGTTTATTGACTTGATAGTTTTTATTGTATGCAAACTCTATTAAAGGTAAATACCTATCCCATGTAGGTCCAAAGTCTATTACACATGCTCTCAACATATCCTCTAAAGTCTGTATAGTCCTTTTAGAGTGTCCATTAGTCTGAGCGTGGAAGGTGGTGCTAAAAGTCAACCTAGTCCTTCACGCCTCTTATAGCCTTCCCCAAAAATGACTTGTGAATTACGTACCTTTATCAGACACTATGGTCACCAGAACCCCATGTAATATCACAATCTCATCTACATAGATCCTAGCATACTTAACGGCTTCATATATGGCCTTGATTGGAAGAAAGTGGGCTGACTTCGTTAACTTATTGATTATAACCCAAATGGAATCATAACCACCACTAATACGAGGCAAACCCATCACAAAATCCATAGATATATGTTCCCACTTCTACTCAAGTACAGGTAATGGTTGTAACTTTCCAATAGGTTTCTTAAGTTCTGCTTTCACCTGCTGACACACCAAAAACTTAGCTACATATTCGACGACATCTCTCTTAAGCCCATCCCACTAGTACAAATCATTCACATCATGATACATCTTAGTAGCATCAAGATGCACCATATAAGATGTGAGCTTCCTCTAAAATCTCTTTCCTCAATCCAACAAGATTTGGTACATACACTTGAGCACCATACCTAAGTAGACCATTTGTATCCATAATAAAGCTCTGCTCCTTATCACTTTAAATATCTCCCAAGGTTTTGACTATAAAATCATTTCTGCTCTGGGCATCTTTAATCTGATCTAATAGTATTGGTCTAACGTGAAAATGAGCTATTAAGGCATCAGTGTTACCAACCTCAAAATGAACTCCTATATTGCTAAGATCATGCATGCCTCGTACCAATTATTTTCTCTGTACTGACACATTAGCTAAACTACGCATAGATTTTCTGCTCAAGGCATTTGTTATCACATTCACTTTGCTAGGATGGTAGAGTATGGTGTAGTCGTAGTCTTTCAGCAACTCCAACTATTTATGTTGCTTGAGATTTAGATCCTTTTGTTGAAATATATACTTTAAGCTCTTATGATTAGTATATAATTTGCATGATTCATCATATAGGTAATGTCACCATATCTTCAACGCGAACACGATCGCTGCTAATTCTAGATCATGGGTAGGATAATTTTGTTCATGTTTCTTCAACCATCGTAAAGCATAAGCTATTACTTTACTGTGTTGCATCAATACACAACCAAGTCCGGTTCTCAATGCATCACAATACATGATGTATCCCCCTAACCCACAAGGTAAGCTTAGCACCAGAGTGGTTATGAGGCAAGTTTGTAACCTCTAGAAACTCTTATTGTAAGCATCAGACCACATAAACTTCACTCCCTTTTGTGTTAATTTAGTCAAAAGTGAGGCAGCCTTGGAAAAATTCTTAACAAAATCGTCCATAATGCTTGAGCAACCTCAAAAAACTACAAATCTCTGTCACTATTGTGGGTCTTGGCCATTTCTCCACTGCTTTGATCTTCTTATGGTTAACTTACACCTCATCTTTCGATATTACATGTCATGACCCAAATTTTCGGGCCATGACTGGCGCAAGGGCCCAATAAACGTAGTCTATTAAGCCCAAGCAAGCCTATCGATTTATCCTACTCATCATTTCATCATATATCGCTAAGTCATATTTCATACTTTTGAATCAGAATAGTGATATACATTGCCATCTCATACTGGCATTACTCTTTAAAAATTTACATACAATGTCTACAACATGTATTCTAATAATTTACATTAAGTTTGTCCATACAAAACAAAATAACACTCGACTTCCAGCGGAGGGACTCGGATGAATGTACAGCTATAGAATGCCGAGACACCTACCAAAAGATAGACACGGGTCTACAAAGACACCTCGTCCAAGTTACTGGCTGCCTCGTGATCTAAAAACATGAATTTGAAAATGGTGAGTATAAACTCAGTGAGTGAACAAGGAAGAGAACAAGCATACCATAAGGAATCTTTAATGAAATCATGATGCATTCTTTTTCAAAACAATGCAATTTGTTTATATTCTTATTAAAAACCCCTCATCAAGCCTTTAAATGATTAATCATTTGAAAATCATTAACCCATACATAACGAACCATTTGAAGAATAAAAGCTTCAATATTACACAAGTAAGTCAAATACGACAACGAATCTTCGCTGCAGCGGAAAGGCATTCTCGCTGCAGCTACACTACAGCGAGACTGCCTTTTCGCTGCAGCGACGTTGAGATTTAGTTATTAATCGAACAAGGGTTTCTAAACTGGCCGAGGATTTCTCACTAAACCTCCTCATTTTAAACTTAACTCATTTAATCCTTAATGTTGGAAGTCCATGCTCTGATATGGTAGCAAAGAAGTGAAAGATAGGACAGCAATTGCACAAGATGGGAGACCAAAACAGAAAGTTTTTAGCTGTAAAAAGATTCTTTCTCACTGCGGCGAAATTGTAACCCAAAAACAGAAGGTTTCTTGCTGCAATGAGGTTTTTTCTCGTTGCAACGAAATTGCTACCCAGAAACAGAAAGTTTCTCCATACAGTGAGAAGTTACAGTGTCATTCTCGTTGCAGCGAAAATGCATCCTCGTTGCAGTGAGTTTTTGACAAGCCTACCCTTTCAAAACCCGAGAGTTTCTCGTTGCAGCGAAATACAAGCATCAAATGAAAATTTCTCTTTCTCCCAAAGAAAACCACCCTGTTTGAAATATTCAAAACCAATATGAAACACATAACAATTTCTCAAGGTTTAACATGTCAAGTTTCACATGCATTACAACCATAAACCATTATCCATGAATTTCCTATAACACACATATTTACATATGTATATAATATACGCATATACCCATCATCATCATCACACCATCCCATCATCATCCTCACCAGCTCATGCGCACTCCCTACTTGCACATAGTTGGGTCATCACTGGGTTATGTGTACTCCCTACTCGCACATAACCGGGTCATCCTCAGCTTATGCGCACTCCCTACTCGCACATAACCGAGTCAATATAATTACACAACATTATATTCAAACATATATGTATATCAACATAATGCAGCCACATAGAAATCCATAATAACCACATATCTTAACATAAATCATTTCTCAAGAGTTTGTTCCCAAGGCATTCATTTTCATGAAAAATCGTATAAAATCATTCAAACGTTTGTCAAATTCATTATATTCCCAAAATAAGTTTTGAAGGCAGTCCACTCACCAATTGATTGTAAAGCCTTTAGATGACTCCAATTCCCCTAATTGTCCAAATGAGATGATGGGGCTTCCTTAAAACCTAGGATCACATTAACATAAACAATAGATCAATTTACACACTATGAACTCTAAAAGCTATCTCTTAGCTAGTTTTTAATTGCCACATTAAACGGCTATCTATGTTCACTATCTTAATCACTAAAAAGTAATGAACATAGTCAACAATAAAATAGCTCATACATAGTCAACAATAAAACAGCTCATAAATCCCAATTACTAGCCATTTTTTGTAGCTAAAAATTGAGCTTAGTTCATCACTTACCCTAGGGCTCCTTTGTAGTCAAATTCTCTTCCAATTGCTTCCAAATCAAAAGAGTAATTCTCTTTTTCTCTCTCTAAAATGCCCAACTAGTGAGAGAAAGTCTGGAAATAAGCTTTATCAAGGGTTTTGAAGTGAGAGGATGAAAGAATTCAAAGGTTCTAGTCAAAAGGGTTCAAAGGTGTGAAAACTAAAGCTTGAGAAAGAAAATCATTCAAGCTTCAAATCAAGCTTCCATGGAGTTTTGAAGAAACGTGAGAAAGGAGAAGAAGAAGAAGGCCAGCTGCTGGAAAATCTCTAGAAGCTACTAGAAATTCAAGATATTTATAGGCAATCTTATCTTTTCCCTTAAAATTATAAAAATACCCCTCCACCAATTAACTTATTCTCCTCCAATCTTTTATGCAATCTTTTTGCTCTTTTAACACTAGGACAAGATCCATAATGGTCTAGACATGTTCGAGTTCATAAAACTTAAAATTTTAACCTGAGGTGAAAAATGACCATTTTGCCCCTATTATGAAAATTATTGAAACTTCTAGTTTTCTTTGTGTTTTCATCAGCACACATAATTTATGCAGTCTTATACCCATTTAAGCCTTAAAATATCATAAAACTTTTTTCTGAAAGCTTATTAGAGAAAATGACGAAACTACCCCTGGCTCGTATTATTACATCTATACTTAGTTACAAGTCTATAGAGGTTGAGGTCTCACATTACATGACCCAAGAAACTGACACTCTTTAACCAAAATTCACATTTAGAAAACTTAGCATATAGTTGATCTTTTCTTAGTGTTCGGAGCATTATCCTCAAATGTTGCTCATGCTCCTCTTGATTCTTGGAATGGATCAAAATATCTTCGATGAATACCGCCACGAACTTATCCAAATACGCTTGAAAAACCCTATTCATTAAATCCATAAATGTTACGAGAGCATTATTAAGTCCAAAAGACACTACTAAGAGCTCGTACTGCCTATATCTTGTACAAAATGCTATCTTAGGTATATCTTCCTCCTTGATTCTCAACTGATGATAACTTGATTACAAGTCAATTTTTGAGAAAGTCTATGCTCCCTGCAACTGATTAAATAGATCATTAATCCTCAGCAGTGGGTATTTATTCTTGATTATCACTTTGTTAAGTTCTCGGTAATTTATGCATAGCCTGAGTGACTCATCTTTTTTCTTCACAAATAATACTAGTGCTCCCCATGGTGAAACATTAAGGTGAATAAAGCCCTTATTCAATAAGTCGTCCAACTGTTACTTCAGCTTCTTAAGCTCGATTGGTGCTATTCGATATAGAGGTATCGATATAGGCCTTGTATCTAGTACCAAATCTATGTAGAACTTAGTCTCTTATTCTAGAGGTAGACTTGGCAACCCCTCTAGAAACACATCAAGAAACTCTTTTACTACCGACACACCATCCATATTCTTGACTTCCATTTGCACATCCTTAACTACTGCTAAATATCCTTGACAACCCTACCTCAATAATTTTCTAACGACCATCACCAATATTATACTTGGTGGAACAATATTACGATCCTTATATATATAAAATGGGGATTCCCTTAATAAACAAACTTGACTAGTTTGTTATAGCAATCCACACTAGCATAATTAGGTGATAACCAGTCCATCCCATGGATCACATCAAAATCCAAGCTATCTAAGACCACTAAATTCACCATAGTATCCTTATCCTTGATTCGTACCACACAGTACTTATACTTTACCACATATACCTTTTTAAGAGGAGTGGACACCATTAATGATTCCTCCATACTGGTACACTCCTTAGCTAACCTCGGTTCAAATAGAAGAGATACAAAAAGTATTTTTTGAGAACTTTTTTTTCGAGTTTGAATTTTTTCCTTCTACTATATTTACTTTGTCCTCAAACTCATTAGACAATTTATCCTTATCTCTTCGTTTTTCTTCAATTTGAAGAGAAATAATTAAACTATCCATAGTCAAACTATGACATTTGTGTTTTAGGGACAATGCAAAAGATTTCCATTTTGGAGGAAGTTTATCTAGCAAAGAACCCACATTAAAATTTTCACACATTTCAATTTTCCTTATTTCAACTCATGAATAAGAACTTGAAAATGGTGTGCTTGTTCCACAACAAATTTATTATCAATCATTTTGAAGTCCATATATTTTCCTATAATGTAGTTATGAAGACCTGTTTCCTTTTTACCATATTTCCTTTTTAATGCTTCCCATAATTCATGTGTAGTATTTGTGATCTAGAAGATATCATAATGATTACTAGACAAAGCAGACAAAATATAACCATGACAAAGATAGTCCTTACTAATTGTGTTTGTGTGGTTGTATTCTGAGTTAAGTTAGAACCAAAGTTTTAATTTAAAGGACCAATAGGATTGGGATTTTCATTAGAGGAAACAACAAGATTGGAGATAACAGAAAAAAGTTGTAAGGTTGAAAAACAATAATGGATTTGATTCTGCGATTTATGAAAGTTTTGCCTAAAGAATTTCTTTGGCTTTGCAAAAATTTGTTCTTCGATAGAAACTGTAACACCCCTCTCATTTAAAGAAGTAAGTAAGGGCCAACATGTGAAGTGAAAAAGAGAAAGAAAAAGACAAAAGAGAAGAGAAAAGAAAAAAAAAGGAGAGAGAAAAAAAAAAGTTAAGTCGGCATTGGAAAAAGGAAAAGGGAGCAAAGACAAGAAAGAAAGAAGAAAGAAGAAGAAAGAGAAAAAGAAAGAAAAAAAAAAGAAAGAGAAGAAAGAGAGTGGGGACCCGAGGGAGAGAAAGGAGAAGGAAAGAAAAGAGAGAGGGGGAGCGGCATCTCAGGGAGAAGAAAAAGAAAGAGAAAAAGAAAAAGAAGGAGAAAGGGAGCAACGACGTTAAGGAGAATAAGGAGAGGGAAGGAATAAGAATGAAAAAGAAGAAGAAAGATAGAGGAAACAGCAATGGTTCCGGAGAAGAAAGAGGAAGAAGAGAAAAGAAAAAGGAAAAAGAGAAAGAGAAACGTCAGTTGGAAGGAAGATCGACAGCAAGGGGAGAAAGAGAAAAAAAAACGAAAAGGAAAAGAGAATAGCTAAATACACGCGTGAAATAATAGCGAAGTAGTGTTCCGCTATTGTGAGGTGAGTGGGTGCTAAATTTTAAAACTATATTCCTATAACATATTATATATGTTACACTTGATAGTTGACGAAATTGTGGACAGCATGAGTTGGTAGAAAGCCTTAGGTTGTTTGTGTTTATGACAAGGATTTTAAATCCGTTTTTTAATATATATATATATATATACATATATATATCTACATGCTTTTAAATAAAGGGAAACAAACCTTTGACTGGCTTTTCACTTCAAAATCATACCTTGCAAGTTTGTGTGATGTTTAGGCCAATGGCCTTTTATATTGATTCATAGAATTTGATGATAACTTATCTATTTCACGTAGCATGCTGATTTGGTAAATATACCATGCTTTGAGATAAAATATGCACAACATTGATTTGTGATTATATTGTGTACAAACTATTATGTTTTGCAAATGTATTAAATTGCAATGATTTTTATTTGAACGTGATTGAGATATGCTGGGTAGGACCTATTACTACACCAGGTCAAGTGTGATCTTTGTGCACAAAGTAGTAATTGTCGATTATTGATATTTAATTTAAAAATGGGGACTTGAGGCCCTGATTTATATGGTGGCATGGGTAGTTCCCACGAGTAGGTAAAGGGGGACCCGAAGCCCCAATTTATATGGTGGCGTGGGTAGTTCCCACGAGTAGGTAAAATGAGACCTGAAGCTCGGATTTATATATGGTGACGTGGGCAGTTCCCACGAGTAGGTAAAAGGGGACCTGAAACCTCGATTTATATATGGTGACATGGGCAGTTCCCATGAGTAGGTAAAAAGGGACCTGAAGTGTCACGACCCGGAACTCCCATCGAGCCCGTGACAACCGTCGCTACGTCCCGATAAGTACTCATTACCTCGAATGCCGATCGAAACCCCGCAAGGCTTAGCATCAACTTTTGCATCTCTCCAGTGAGCGACAGTTATTAAATCTCGCATTTCAAGAAAACATAAGTTGTTTCCAACTCAAAATAATAAAATATTATTTTCTAGCTCACTGGGGCATTTTCGTTATTTTTTTTTTAATTTCGAAATCTGAAAAAAAATGTAATATGTAAGTGGAAACACATATTTCATGATTTAAATTAAATTTTGAAGTCTAAAACATTCGTTTAAAGTAAAATTATAGCTATTTGAATATAATAAAAATATTAAATAAAATATTCTATTTTCTTAAAACACAATATTTTCAAAGTCTTCCTAAAATAACTTTTGTAGCGTAAGAGTAAAATAAATTTATTCATATAGTAATAAAAATAATTAAAGTATGAAATTTCATTTACAGTGACACGTGGGCCTACAACTAACCAAGAAGGTGTAGAGCTACGAACCCTTACTTCCTATGATGCAACTCCGAGATTAATTCTCGTCTTAATCAACTATCAACAAACTGTCCTGAGCGTGAAAAATGGATAGGAAGAGGGGTGAGATTATGGTTACATAATCCCAGTGAGTGAACAATTACCATCAAAAGCATCTAAAACCGAGTAGACGTAGACAATATAAAAACATTATATCTCAATAATGTTCATAACACAAAATTCGTTTCAATTTATACCAAATAATTTCTTTTCATCAAAATTTCCTGGCTTATGAATTTCTTAAACTTGGCCCCTGCCAAAATCATTCTCTCGGGTACCTTCGTCAAGGTATCCCACTAAGACCACCAAGGCTGTTCAATGACCCATACCTATAAACATGTTTTCACATCTAACACACAGCCGTTCCTTGGCATTGGCTGAGTCTCACTCTCACGTGGTGGCCCAAACGTGAGGTGCACTCAAATCATACCTCAGGAGATACTTCAGCCAACATCTCTCCCCGGAGGTAAATATATAATTGAGTTACCGTGCTCCTCTCATAGGCAGTCCACGGAAACCCCCACCACTATAGTGACCGTTTAATATACCACCAGACCCATAAAATTTCCAGTAGCATAATATAGTGAATAAAATTTAATCCAGTCTACCGAGAACAATCCAAAATTGTTCATATATTTCATGCCAACCCCAAAAATTTAGCCATCATGCTACCATAGTATCATAAGCCCAAATTTCAATAACATATAAAATCATAAATTTCAACACAGTCTCCATATACTCAATTTTCCCAAAACAATATTTGATTTCAAAACCAGTATAAATCTCATTTTTATTAAAAAACCATTTTAATTGGAAAACATAATATTTTATAATTTAAACTCACCATTCAATAAAAGCATTAAACAAGTATAATTACTCTAGATATTTAAGACGATAAATTGTCCACTCACAGTTCTAGGAGTCGATGTACTCCTAATCCCAGTCTTCAAGCACAATCTCTGTACTTTTACCAGTGTAATTTGCTCACCACCTATCCACAATGTATAATACATAATTCACCACATCAATGCTTGACCATTATAAAATCAATTTAGGCTCTGTATATATGCATGATATGATATACAACTTATCCGACTACCGCTTAAATGCGGTGCTGACCTAATTCGGCCTATTACCCGATTAAATCGATATACGCGTCCGTTTAAACTCCAAATTAATTTTTTTCAGTTTTTGTACCTCAATTGCACCCAAATTGACTTAATGTCCCTCAGTGTGGTGCAAATTATCAGTCCCGATAGCAAATTATGAAATACCCCTAATGGGTAAAAATTCATATTTTTGCTCCGAAAATTCTCATTATTTTTCTAGACTCATAATTCATCATTATTCATCATAATTCCTCAAATAAACATCAAGATCATCAGCCAATATTCCCCTAGAAAATTCAGCCAATAATGGTAATGGAGGAAAATGAATTCTTTTCTTGTTGTTTTGTTTCTAAATATGCTAAACTAACTTAAAACACTAACATAACTTAAAATCAAATTAATCTAACAATTTTCTCTCTCCGAACCCATTTTTCAGAATTGAATTCATCATAATAACTCAATATTCAACCATGGAAATCAAGAACAAAAGCATGGGTAAGCTAGGTATCAAGGAGAACAAAAGAAATTCTAACTTACCTAGCTTGTTTCCTTGATTTTTTCACTTTTTCTTTGGATTTTCACCTAGGTTTTCTTGTTTTTCCCTTTGTTCTTCCTCTCTTTCTCTCTCTTCCTTGCTTGGCCGGCTATATGAAGAAAATGGGCTGATTTTATGCCTTTTTATAAAGAAACAATAAAATAATAAAGGTATGACACATGGTATTTTCTTATTGGTCTATTTTTAAAATTTTAAACTTTTAATCTTTTTTATCTCCACCACACAATTAGTCAATAGTCAAAATGAGGATAAAGGAAGACCATGTGCTGGAAAAATATCTTGGTGGTGGAAAATTACAATTTTGCCCTTGGGGTGGCAAAATTACCATTTTACCCTTTTACTCCAAATTATACCGAAATTAAAATTTTTCACTTTTAAACCTCAAATCTTACTCCAATAAGTCAAATTATACTCCAATAAGTCAAATGAGGCCAAAAAAATCTTTTCTAAAATTCCCATTTTGTCCCCAGGTGACAAATGACCATTTTACCCCTAGATAGCGAAAATTTCAGTTTGACTCCAAATTGATCCTCGAACTCCGAATCACCATATTAAACCATTCTGGGACTTTAAAATTCTTAATTTCATCTTAAATTTCTATTTGAACTAGTTCGAGGCTTAATCGACTTAATGATACCATTAGGGGCAATATCGTCTTTCAATGATTTTCTCAAACTTCCTAAATATGTAACCATTCTATTAAGCATGTAAATGACATCGCAATTATTTTATAAAACAAGGTTTGACATGAAGTCCCGATTTATATAGTGGCGTGGACAGTTCCCACGAGTAGGTAATGATATTTGAGAGAGTGAGCCTAAGGGCTATACTAAACCTACCTGAAGATAACTCTCACTTGTGGATTTTTATTTCACTATGCATGGAATAAACCACCGTAGAGTAGGTAAAGGCATCTCCTAACCCCGCTCTGAGTTGCTCCGCTGTTTAAGGTTGTGTCGGAACAAAATTGCTAGATGTTAAAAATGTTGTTAACTCATAAACGTGAATTGTTATTATTTTGAATGAAGTAGATAGTAGTTTAATCATTAATATTTGCTTACGCACGTGATTATATGTATTTAATCAATCTAGCAGAAGTCTTAAATGAGGCTTGTTCAAGACTAAGCGAAAATCCCTCAGAAGTCTCAAACGCTGGTAGCGACCAAGGAGGGGTTGTTACAGAAACCATTTAAAAAAAAATGTAAAAAACAAATCTACTTTGAAATTGTTGGAATCTATACACGAAAAGATAAAGAAGAACACACAAAGAAATAATAGAGATTTAACAGTTAACAACAAAAAGAAATAAGAAAGATATTTGAATTTGAAAATCGATTAGAAGGATGCTATGGAAGGCACTAACTTTAAAGTAAATTTTCATTGCTATCTCGATGCAAATAGCAATCGATGATGTTTTACTCCTAAGATACAATGAATCATTCAAGGATCTTTTAATATGCACTCAAATAGAAAATCTAGTTAACTTATAAATGTCTTGACTGCTCTTGAAGGAATTTTAGAATGAAAAAGAATAGAGTTTTTGGAAACACAAAATGCTTAGAATGTATTTTTTATAAAGAAGGGATGGGTATTTATAAATAGTGAACCATCACCAATGTGCCTCTTCATTATACAGACATTTATTCATGAAGTGAATAAATGTATCATTCTAAAGAAACATGCCTTTCTACAATCAAAGGTTATACCTCTCCCAATAAACACATTAAATTTTGAATCACCAAAAATAAAATAAGGATTAAAAAGCCAATAGAAAGATTAAGAAATTCTCCATTCATAAGAATAGGTGATGCACTAAAATGTGAAAAAGTAAGAATTGTAAGATTTTAAAAGAGAAAACAATTCGAAGTAGTAGAGGCCAAAAGGAAGAATGCATGTTCTGCCTTAGAAATAAGATTTTGCTTTTCTTTTTGGTATCTTACTACCATGTGCTTAAGTTAGATCTCTTGAGTATAGGTCCTAGTACATGTAGAAGGGTTTTCTTGCACACAGGTCTTTTATGCATAAGAGGGTTAACATGTGGGTCTCCAACGTGCAAGAGGGCTTGAACGTGTGATAATTATATTTTATAGAATTATTTTGGTCAAATTTTGTTTTTAAATATTAGCTAAGTCTTTAATTTTTAATTATAATTTACTTATTTTTAGTTATTTTTATAATTAGTTTATTTTTAAGTGAGTTATTTTAATTTTATGTTATTTCTTTGAATTTGGTTATTATTTATTAGTTTTTATATTTTTCGTAGGAACTAAAAGAATTGGGCTTAATTTTGGAAAGTAAGGTGTTGAAAGAACTAGAAGTTTGCTTGCATATACTTTAGTGTTTTAGCCATAACTTACGCTACAAAACTCCAAATGATACGATTCTTAAATCATTGGAAATCTAAGAGATAGAGCTAAAACTTTTATGAAGATTACTTTACCAATTTCTACATTGAAGATAAAGAAAATCACATCGAAAAATGGTTGGATGTATTGTAATGGGAATGAAAATTTTTAAAGGCTAACAATTGATTTTTTGGGCCTCTCATTACACTTTTAAGCCCAATTAAATCATAGGCCAACTGAGGGAACTATAGGTTAAGTTTATTAGTGTAAATAGGATATTTTAAAGAACATTAGGTTAGACAACTTTTTGAGATTCAAGAAGTTAGAAGTTGAGGCTGAAACTTGGAGAGCAAGGGGGCAAATATTTGTTTGTTTTCTTCCTTGGCTTTTATTTTTCTTGTTTCTCTCAATGGTTAAAATTATTATAATGTTATTTGTCTTTGCAATCATTAGTAGCTAATTTTCTTTTTTTAGGATTGCAATTGTACTTACATGTAATCTAAATTTTTAATCTCTTTCTTGCTTATCTTTAATGATATTTGAATTTTTTATTTCAATTTGTTCTCAACGCTTTTAACTGCTTGGCCACCAATTAAATTGATTTAGGAACCTAAACAAACTTGGGAAAGGGAGTTTAGTGTAGACTGTAGACTAAAATTGGGATAACATATGATCATATTAATTGATTTACGTATAAGATAGGGATATACCTATAGGCCATATGCAACCAGATTAGAGCATGAACTTAATGAATTTATTTTATTTTCAATTCACATTGGGATATAGTGTTTTGGTTAAAATAGATATTTTAATAAGATGAGTTGGGAGACCATTATAACTTTAAGTTAGCAATTCAACCCATTGAATTAAGTTAAGGAAGAGGGGTAATAATTGATGAGGTGTGAGGGATATTGTAATCCTATGCTTTTTTTATTTGATATTTACTTAAGTTATTATTATTTTAATTTTTCTTAGTTTAAATTTTGGTTCAGTATTTTTAGTTAGTTAATTTAGTTATTTGATATTGATTGTTTGGATAAGATTAAATTGTTCTAATTTTAGTACTTAGTAAAATTTTAGATCAGTTCTTTGTGGGATCAATACTCTGCTTGCTTATATACTATCTATTTTATATGTATACTTGTGTAGTAGAACTTTAACTGACAAGTTTTTGGTGTTATTTTCAGGGACTTGTTTCTAAAATTTATACTAATACTAATACCAAGCAATTTAGTCTTACTTTAAATTTTATTTTCCTTGTTTTAATATTAGATTTTGTTTGCTTGCAGATATCTTTGGTCATTGTATGCAAAGAAGAAACAACTTGAATGTTGTTCCTTTTGATCCTAAGATAGAAAGAACTTTTAGAGGACGTCGAAGGGAGAATTTGCAAGTTGTAGCTTTAAATCAAACAATGGCCTAGGATAACAATAACAATGGCAATAATGCCATTAATCTGGTTCTCGAAGCAAATAGAGCGCTGCGAGATTATGTTGTTCCACTTTTGCAAGGTTTGCTCCCAAGCATTAGGAGACCTTTCATCAATGCAAATAATTTCAAAATTAAACAAGCTTACATTCAGATGATTTAGTCTTCAGTCCAGTTTGGTGGATTACCTAGTGATGATCCTAATTCTCATTTGGTAAATTTCTTAGAGATTTTCGATACCTTTAATTACAATGGAATAACTAATAAAACTATTAGATTGAGACTGTTTCTGTTTTCTCTGAGGGATAAAACAAAAAGCTGGCTTAATTCACTGCCTAATGGGTCTATCACTACATGGGAAGACTTGGCTCAAAAGTTTATAGCAAAATTTTTTCTGCTTGCTAAGACTGCAAAGATGAGGAATGATATCACCTTGTTCACACAATTTGATGGTGAGTCTTTGTATGAAGCTTGGGAAAGGTTTAAAGAGCTATTGAAAAGATTTCCACATCATGGGATTCCTGATTAGTTACAAGTTCAGACATTCTACAATGGGCTGGTTTGGTCAATAAAAACCATAATTAATGCTGCTGCTGGTGAGGCATTAATGATTAAAAATGCTGCAAATGCTTAGAATTTGTAAAAAGAGATGGCCTCAAATAATTATCAGTGGCCTTCATAAAGGTCTGGTTTAAGAAAAGCTATTGGAGCTTATGAAATTGATGCACTTAGCACCTTAATTGCTCAAGTGGCTGCACTGTCCAAGAAGTTTGACACAGTGGGAGTCCATGCAGTTCAAAATTCATTTGTAGTTTATGAGATGTGTGGAGATGGCCATTCAAATTATCAATGTCCATACAATTCTAAATCAGTTCAATTTGCTAGGAACTTCAATAGATAGCAAAATAACCCTTATTTCAATACTTATAATCTTAGTTGGAGAAACCACCCCAACTTTTCATGGAACAACAATGCAGGGCCTTCAAATTCAAAACCCATCATGCCTCATGGTTTTCAATAACAAGCTAGACCACAAATTCCTAAAAACAAGTCCCAATTGGAAGAACTTTTCTTACAATATATATTCAAAACTGATGCTATAATTCAAAGTCAAGGAGCCTCTTTGAGAAATCTTGAGACCTAAGTGAGACAGCTTGCAAACTCCATCAACAATAGACCTTAAGGTTCCTTATCCAGTGACACATAAATTAATCCTAAAAGTAAGCAATCAATTTAAGGAGTGAAAAAGAGATTGAGGGGGTTAATGAAAAAGTAATTGAAGCTGAGAATGAACATGTTGATAAGAAAGGGATGTATGAGAAAGAAATTGAAGTTGAATAGAAAGAAGATGGAAAGGCTAAAAATCAAGGAACTTCTCAAGTTATCCATCCTCCACCACCTTTTCCCCAAAAGCTCCAAAAGCAAAAGCTTGAAAAGCAATTTCAAAAGTTCATCAATGTCTTCAAGAAATTACACATAAATATTCCTTTTGTTGAAGCTTTGGAACAAATGCCTAGCTATGTCAAGTTTTTTAAGGACATCCTCTCCAAAAAGAAAAGGCTAGGTGAGTTTGAAACTATCTCCCTTACAAAAGAGTGTATTGTAATTCTCCAAAGTAAATTGCCATCAAAACTCAAAGATCCAAGTAGTTTCACAATCCTTTGCACCATTGGTAATTTAATTTTTGCAAAAGCCTTGAGTGATTTAGGTGCAAGTATCAATTTAATGCCTTGGTCAATTTTTGAGAAACTTAGTTTGGGGGAATGCAAACCCACTTTTGTTACTGTGCAATTGGTTGATCGTTCTTATGTGCACCCAAGGGGAATTATTCAATATGTTCTTGTCAAGGTAGATAAATTTATTTTTCTAGTTGATTTTATAATTCTTGACATGGAAGACAATAGGCGAATTCCAATCATCCTTGGCAGACCCTTCTTAGCAACTGTTAGAGCTTGGATTGATGTTGAAAAAGGATAGCTCACTTTAAGAGTTCAAGACCAACTGGTAACATTTAATATTTTTGAAGCTTTAAAATTGCCTGTGACATTTGAAGACTACTTTTCTATGAATGTGGTAAATAACTTTACACAAGATGTTTTCTTAGAAGAAAATCCCAATGATCCTCTTAAAGCATGTTTAGTTACTATTCTGACAAGGATGATGATGAATTTATTGAATATTCAAATTTGTTAAATGCTCACTTCAGACTTAGAACTAATCATCAATATAAGTCTTTAGTTCTTTGATGCTAGCTTCTAAGCCCTTCATTGAGGAACCACCTACTTTGGAACTCAAATCTCTACCTACACACTTGAGGTATGCTTTACTTAGAAAATCTTCTACTCTTCTAGTTATTATTTCTGCCTCTCTTACTAACATGCAAGAGGAGAAGTTATTGAGGACACTTAAAGAATTCAAGAAAACAATTAGGTGGACCATAGCTGATATTAAGGGAATTAGCCCTTCTTTTTGCATGCACAAAACTCTCCTTAAGGAAAATCACAAAGCTACAATTGAACAACAAAGAAGATTAAATCCCATCATGAAAGAAGTGGTCAAGAAAGAAATCATCAAGTGTTTGGATGCTGGAATAATTTATCCTATTTCTGATAACTCATGGGTAAGTCTAGTTCAATGTGTTCCTAAGAAAAAGGGAATGACTGTGGTTGCCAATGACAATAATGTGCTCATTCCAACAAGAACTATGACTGGATGGAGAGTGTGCATGTATTACCACAAGTTCAACAAAGCTACAAGGAAAGATCACTTCCCTCTTCCATTCATTGATCAAATGTTGGATCGTCTAATTGGTAAGGAATATTATTGTTTTCTATATGGTTATTTTGGTTATAACCAAATTGCTATTGCTTTTGAAGATCAAAAAAAGACTACATTTACTTATCTTTATGGCACTTTTTCTTTCAGAAAAATGCCATTTGGATTATGTAATGCACCTGCCACCTTTCAGAGATGTATGATAGCCAAATTCACAAACATAGTGGAGAAATGTTTGGAGGTATTTATGGATGATTTTTCTATTTTTGGAAATAATTTTGATTATTGTCTCTTAAATCTTGCTAAGGTACTCAAGAGATGTGAAGAAACATATTTAGTGCTTAACTAGGAGAAATGTCACTTCATGGTGCGAGAAGGTATTTGTCACAACCCAAATTCCAAGCCATGATCGGCACATGGACTCAATGGACATAATACACTAAGCCCAAGTAAGCCTATTTATATAATCATGCTCATCCTCCCGTCAACTATTCTTACATTTACATCTGATAATCTCAACCCTTAAATACTTTAATAGTAAGTTATAACAATAAAAAATTGCACTTACATTAGCCCGAAATAACATTAACCATTTCCACTCATGGTGGCTTGACCAATGTAAGGCATACATATATGTACGTATTTACAAACAAACTTGACACTAGGCTTTCAACGAAGTGACCAAGGTGAAGGTGCGGCTACGGAATGCCAAGATACCTACCAAGGAGACGAAACTACATGGACATCTTGACCTAGGTTCCAACTACCTCTTGATCTGAAAACATAAAGTTGAAAATAGTGAGTACAAACTCAGTGAGTGAACATAAGAAGAAGCAATCGATAAGAAAAAAATTTAAGAAATCATGATGCACTTATTTTTAAAACATTACAATTTAGTTAATTTTTATTAAAATCCCTCATTAAACCCTTAATTGGTTAATCATTTGACGATGAAGGATCCATACATAACAAAGAATTTGAAGAATGAAAGCTTTAGTAACATTCAAGCAAGTCAAATGAAATGACGGGTACTCGTTACAGCGGAAAAGCATTCTCGCTGGACGAGGGTTTCTCAACTGGCTGAGGGTTTCTCTCTAAAACCCCTCCTTTCAAACTTAATTAAATAAATTCCTTAATGTTAGGAGTCCATGATCAACTGTGGTGTTAATGAAAAGGAAAATGGGGTAGCAACCAAACAAAGTAGCATGTAGGACAGAAAGTTTCTCGCTGCAGCGAGACTTCATTCTTGCTACAGCAAGATTCAGGTGACAAAACAAAATGTTTCTCGCTGTAGTGAAATTTCATTCTCGTTGCAGCGAGTTACAGGTAGCAAAAACAGAATGTTTCTCGTTGCAGTGAGAAAGCATTCTCACTGCAGCAATAAGCAAGGCACCTAATAAAGAAAGACCTCATTTGCATTAAACATCCATTTGGTGTTGCAATAACATCAATTTGTAAATGAATGGAAATTTTCAAGATTCATCATGCCATACAATCACATATTATAATCAGGATCTTTCTATTTCATATACATATACCTAAACATATATCAATTCGTATACCACCCCATCTCACCTAGCTCATGTGCATCCCCCCACATCGTGCACATAGCCAGAGTCATCTTGTGCATCCCCCCACATCGTGCACAGTTAATGCCATTGTGTGCATCCCCCCATATCATGCACACGGACAATATTACCATCCATCTCCCTCACCACCGTCATCACCGGCAAGTGCACACTCCCCCGCACATCACGGTTGCATTTGTCACACAATGGTACTATTTATGACATAGTATATACATATATATCAACATTATACAAAAACATATGGTCATCACACTATCCATTTCATAACATAAAAACATTTCATAAGGGCTTGTTCCCGTGCGAGTTTTGAAGAAAAAACCAATAAAACGCTTTAGGGGATTCAATCAAACATACATGTGTATATCCCAAAACCTTTTTAATGCAAGTTCACTCACCGGTAATTGTTGAACCTTTAGTCGACTCTAACCTCCCTAATGGTCCAATTGAGGCTAAGGGGCCTCGTTGGAACCTATCACGCATGAAAACATCACAGCCAATCCAATTTACATTAATATCACTCTAAAAGCTATTTTCCAAATCGAACCTTTCCTAAAGCATAAGATTAGATGAAGTGTGAGGGATATTGTAATCCTAGGCTTGTTTGATTTGATATTTAGTCAAGTTATTATTATTTTGATTTTTCTTAGTCTAAATTTTTGTTAAGTATTTTTAGTTAGCTAATTTAGTTATTTAATATTGATTGTTTGGATAAGATTAAATTGTTTTAATTTTAGTACTCAGTGAAATTTTAGATCAATTCTTTGTGGGATCGATACTCTACTTGCTTGTATACTATCTATATGATACGTATACTTATGTGGTAGAATTTTAACTGACAGTGTGCAAATCTTACAATGTGCAACCTTAGGTTATCTTTTTCTTTTATTTTCTCTTTTTTGCTATTAGGTACATGAAAAATTCACTTATTAAGAAATTTCCATGTATTAGACAAAAGGTGCTTTAGTAAAAATTGTGAATTAAAAATTAAGAGGGAAATAAGTTTAAAATGTACAATTCTAATAGGAATTTGAAAAACAAGTTGGAGAAAAAGTCAAGTGTGTAAAAGTGTGGGAGTGCAAACGCTAGTAGGAATTGAACAAAAAGTTAGGAATGTTAGAATTGTAATAGGAAAGTAAATCTTCTAAGCTTATATATATGAGAGTGACTTTGAAAAAATTCACATAAATAAAATTCAAAATAAAGCAAAGTTTTGATTTCTCTCCAAAATTCTATGAGCAAGTACATTATTTCTCTTTTATTTTTTTTGAACATAATGATATGTATCTTTTAATTGTTTTATTTTGATTTGATTTCACTTTGTTAGACCAAGAACATTGTTTTAGACTAGAGGTGGCATAGATTGAATAGCTATTATCTTTGTAGGGTTCACATCTATACCTTTCTTGTGAACCATTAAGCCCAAAAACTTACAAATTGTTACTCCAAAAGTGCACTTTAAAGGATTCATTCATAGCTTATACTTTTGACATCTCTCGAACACTTTCTTGAATCTTCAAAATGATCATAAGCCTTATTGGATTTCACTACTATGTTGTCCACATAGTCTTTTGTGTAGTCATGCACCATGTCATGAAAGATTGTTGTCATGGCATGTTGATAAGTTGTACTTGTGTTCTTTAATCCAAATGGCATAACATTATAGTATAAGTTACCAAATAGAGTTATGATGGTTGGCTTCTCCACATCACAAAACACCATATTGTTTGGTTATACCCACTAAATCAACTAATGAACAAGAATATCTCATGACCAACTGTAACATCCACTAAAGTACTAATATTTAGAAAAAGAAAGTCATCTTCAAGCATGCCTTATTTAAATTTCTAAAATGCACACACACTTAGATTGTTCTATTTTTCTCCTTCATGAGAACCACATTAGCTAGCCAAGTAGGGTGATGTGTTGGTTTGATGAAACCAATTATAAGGAGCTTATTGATTTCTTCCTTTGTCTAGCTCTTTATCTTATGAAAGATATTCGCGTGTGTTGTTTCACTAGTTTGGTTTTAGGAGAGATGTGCAACTCATGAATAATGAGTTTCTGTTCTAGTCTAGGCATTTGCTTATAGGTTCAAGTGAACTCATCTTGGAATTCTTTTAGGAGTTGAACTGGTGTTATTTTTTGCTCTCTAGAAAGGTTGCTATTTATAAAAAGTGGCTTGGTGATCTCTCATTCAGTTAAATTTATCTCCTCTGACTCGTCACCCTGTGGCTTGAGTTGATCTTGAAGTTGTTCCATGGTAGGCAATGTTGCTTGTACTCTTTTTTCTCCCACCATTTGAAAACATTATGATAACTTGTCTGGTGGTTATTATGGTATGAGGTCGAGAGAAAATGTTTCTCTAAACCCAAAACCCCATCATAAGTAATAGATTATTTTCCCATCTTCACATGTGTTGGAGATTATTCTAGTGAATTGTTTTCCTCCTTTACTTTTGAACGTGTTCTCTTCCCTCATCGCTTATTTTTCTTCTTTCCACTATTTCTCTATTCTTTTAGGAATACTTTTCTCATCATGGAAATGGAGCATCTTTTGGTTTAGCTATTTTCATTTTACCATCATTTGCTAGCTTTCCAAAGGAAAAATCTTTGATGTAGTTCACCTCATGTTGCTTGAATGAAGATTTCCTTCCTCTTCCAATAACCTTGATGCATTAATGATGCAGGAAAAGAATGACATTATACATGTGCAAGAATTTCCTTCCTATGAAGACATGATAAGCCATATTTGCAATGACAACATGGAAGTAAAACTCCATCTTAAAATTCACAGTAATTTGTCATAGAGTCTTAATTTCTTTATTATTGAAAGAACTGATGGTCATGGGGTAACGTAGATTTTCGAGTCTATTTTCATTACTTTCAAAGTGGGCAAAAGTATGAGATTCATTGAGAACCTTTCTGTGAAATCCCACCTTGAGTAAGATGAAAAGTTAGGAAATCCTTAGGTGAGCATATAGATTACATGTTTTGAATATCAAACTTAGATTGAATCTTCAAAAGAATTATTGACACTTTGTGTTGTTTGTCACTTTTGAAGTAGAAAATTTTCTAAGTTTGGAAAGGGTCAAAATATGTGATTTTTATAAAACAATCTTTTGGAAATAAAAAATGGCAGTAATGATTCCTTTGGTTTTTAGGTGATCAAAAAGGATTTTTTTCATGATTTTTGGAGCACGTTTGCCAGGGTAAATGGGAACTGCAAATTTAATTTCAATCAAACTTTTTTGATTTTGTTCTTGAAAGCAAATTTAGATTTTGATTCTTTAGGATTTTGATTTTTTTGATATTTTTATTGAATACAAAAGGAGAGTTGTTTGTTTATTTACAGTAAATAACTTAAGTAAATGGAAAGTAAAAAGTAAAGAGGACATTTACTTAAATGGTATTTAATGTAAATAAGCTGGGCAGAAAACTGCATTTTGTCCTCAAATGTATCGATACATGTTCATGATGTATCGATACATTTAGCCCAAAAAAGGTTTCTTATGAACATGTATCGATACATGTTCATGATGTATTAGTACATTTTGCCTAGAACCAAATGTATAGATATATGGACCAATGTATCGATACATTTCATTGATTCTAGAAAAATAAAAGGGGTAAAAACATATTTTCACACCCTAGTTTATAAATATATCACATTTTTCGAGGGTTGGCAACCTTCAGTCGCATTTGCAAGGTAAAACACCTATTCTTAAGCTTTTTCAACACATTTTTAACTCAAAATTCCATTTTATGATTCTAAAGCCTAGATTTGGGTTTTTATGGAAAAAGATGACATTTTTAGCTTTTAGATCTTTTGGCTTTAGATTTCATAACTTAAATAGTTGTGTTATTTCCCAAACTTTCTATTGGTGATTTCAGTTTAAAAGTTTTATAATTTGCTTAAGCATTTAAGCTCACCTACGGTAAGGATGGAAGATTTATGGTTTCTAAGTATAAGTTTCAGCTAGAAAATTAGTTTAGCCAAAGTCGAATACTTTCAAAAGTACCTAGAATGATTATTACAAAATTCTTATTCTAGGAAATGATTATGATGATTGTTGTATGATACGAACAGCTGAAAACTCCATGGATAACGCCGAAAAGGAGTTGTGATTGGAGCTAGGAATCGACTCTCCAATTAGGTGAGTGGATACACCACTTTCAAATTATTTTGTTATGTAAAGCTACCATGATTTCGATGAAAAAGATTATTTATGCATGATGAAATTATATCTCTAAATTTGGTTATCAAAGGATTTGAGATTCTAGAATGAAAATGATTTTTCTAAGAAAATAAATTGATAATGATTGTGATGTGATTCACTCAACAGATTTTTTTTAAAAAAATGTTTATGAATCTACTATGCATATAAATATTCTACTATATATTAGTTTTCAACAAGGGGGGACAAACACCTTATGTTTGAGGTCCACTTGATTTCTCCAGTCTTCGGACTAGTATGGGTACGAGATATTGTATGCTGAATTATAGATGCTATAATGTGGAAGTTTGGTATGATGAATGCCATAAGATTATGTATATGATGTAAATTCCATATACCATATTAGATGATCAAGTATGCATGATGTGTACTATAAGTTTGTGTATATGATGTAGATTCCATATACCATATTAGGTGATTAAGTACGCATGATTAATGCTATGAGATTATGAATATAATGTAGATTCCATATACTACATGAGATGATTAAGTAAGCATGATAATGCCATGAGATTATGTATATGATGTAAATTCCATATACCTTATTAGATGAGTAAGCATGTATGTGAAGGACATTCCACATATCACATGTTACGAGTATAAGAACTCAAAGAGTGCGATTAATACCACTCTCACGGGGTGCAAGTGACGACTTCACTCCTATGATGTATCATAAAATACCCAAGGGAAATGGAGATATGCGTTGCCAGTCCAAGGTGCAATGGGGATGTACATTGCCATCCCAAGGTTGATAGGGGTCAAACCATCCCAATGTATGAGTTTGAAAGTTAATGAAATGATTATGGTTGTTATGTTTATGGTATGTTGTATGTTGAGTTCATTTGAGTAATATTTATGGTTTATACCTTGTGATGACATGAGAGTGTGCTTAGTAAGAAGAATTGAGCCCTAAAGATAGTTTCTGAGATGTAAAAGGACTTAAGGAATGGCAAAAATGTTGAAATTGTTTAGAAACATGGTCTTTGTGTTCAAAGTATTGATACATATGGAGCATGTATCTATACATTCTAAACAGATTGCCATAGGAGGTTTTCTATGTGAAATGTATCGATACATTTTACCAATGTATTGATAGATGCTTGAAAGTATCAATACATTCAATAATGTACCGATAGATATGGTATATAAAAAGATGTTTGGGTGAATTTGATGAGGATTTTAAAGGTAAAGGATTTCTAAAGGTTTATATAAGTTTGTTTTCAAACAAAAGGTATTTGAATGAGTTTAAATGACATGTATAATGAATTTTATGATTCGGAAGTTAGGAACAGCATGAGTTATAAATGCATAGTTACGAAATACTCTTATTCCCTGGATTGTCCCCTTCCCGTATCCACTCACAAAGTCTTTGTGACTCACAAGCTATTTTTCTCATTTATTTTGCTATAGATCAGTGATAGCATCTATAGCAGCCAGTGTCGCGGATACCAATCTCTGGTCTTCATTCCTTGGTAGGTGTGTAGCAGCCACTTAATACCTAAAAGGTTGATCACGTTCTGCTAACAAGTTGGACTTTACTTTATGTTATGTTTACAAACTATGAACATAATTATGTTGATATCACCAATGTTTGAGCACCTTATATGAATAATGCTACGTATGAGATCATAATGATAGCTCGAGAGCCTATATGGACACCCGAGGGTGCTACTAATGTTTAATGTTTATATTATTGTGCACTATGACAGTGGCACTTGTTAATACACATATAAATGTATTAAGTTGAGCTTACACAATTAAGTTGGGAAGCTCCTTTATTGTGTAATAAGTTTGAAAAATGTATGCTTCTGCATGAGATGACGAATGTTTGATGATGTTATGATAAGAGGCTTGCTTGGACCTAACGGTTATGCTCATTTGGGTCCATGCGCTGGTCACAATCCCTCCAAGAAATGGGATGTGACACTATCATGCAATAAATGTCCTTTTGATAAGATACCCATTGAATTGTACTCCACATAGAAAGGCTTGTTGTGATGGAGATGTGGCATGCATATGTTTACTTTCATGATCATTATAACATTCTTATATCTGTTAACCATCTTCCACATCAATCGTCCCACAAAGTTGTATTCCTCGTATTGTTCTTTAACTATCCACAATAGCATTGTAACTATTTCCTTCCTTGATTCACTCAAAAAACTAAGTTGATCGAAGAAATGCCTAAAACTAGGTCTCTTCATGAGTGATCTTGCAATGGAAGTGGTAACCATGGTAACGACATGTGCATCCTTAGCTTGGTTGGAAGAAAGAGAAGAATTCTCATGATGATTATGAATAATTGCATTTGCATGCCCTTAAGGATTTAAATGACCTAAAAGTGGATTATTTTAAATCATGTTGTTCCCAATCATCATTTCTATTGCTTATGCTCTCCGATGAAATATTCTATGCAAGTTCTTGCATTTAGCAAGTCGATGACCAACTGTATGGTGATAATCGGAACACCTTAGGTTAGACTTTTCTTTTGCTACTGATGGTTGCGACACGTAGGGTAGGTTTACCTATCAGTTTCTAATCCACTATTAGAAAGGCGTTCTCATTCTGTCTAGTGGGATTGAAAACGATGGAGGAGAATTAACCTTTTGACCTTGTCTTTTTCTTAGGTTGTCTCACTTAGACTATAGATTAAGTCGAGGGCTTTTTCTTTCTCTACCTCTTCTTTGGATTGCATTCACTATTAGGGTGTTCCTTTTGTTGAAGCAACTAGTTCCCTTTTACCTAAAGTTTGTATAATTGGTCCTCCATGTAGTTTCAATCATAGTAGTAAAATTGGGAAAAGATAAGTTTCCTAAATGCTACTTAGACTCATCAAACATACCTTGAATACAAACTTTTTATCATGACCCAAATCTAGGTAATAACCAACGTAATGGCCTGATGGGCAAAGCTTACTTAACCCAAGCAAGCCTCAAATATAATAGATAGAATCAATAGATGGAAGATAATAACATGAAATGCATATCAATGTATATATATAACCATATAAAAACCATCAATAGAGTCTATGTCTCGCAAGACAACAAAGTACACCATGATGTACTCAGACATCCATATAATATGTAACTCATTACATCTTCAAATAAAAAATGCCAAACATTGGCCAAATATATAAAATGTGTCTCAACACAAGCAAATACAAAACTTAATTTGACTTTGACCAATGGAGCGGACATAGAATAAGTAAAGTCAATTGGGATGCAATGGACTTACCAATACGATGGATGGAGACCTCTCCACAGATGGTGACCTAACAAGTTATGGATCCGAAAAACAAATAGAGATTACATGTGTGAGTTATAAAAACTAAGTGAGTAGACATAGGGAGGGGGGACTAGCTAATAGAATAGTGTTTGAATAAAAGTACATATTTGTCACGACCCGATTTTCGGGCCATGATCGGCTCATGGACTCAATGGACATAGTCCGCTAAGCCCAAGCAAGCCTATTTACATAATCCTGCTCATCATCCCGTCAACTATTCTTACATTCATATCTCATAATCTCAACCCTTAAATACTTTAATAGTAAGTTATAACAATCAAAAACTGCATTTATATTAGCCCGAAATAACATTAACCATTGCCACTCATGGTGGCTTTACCAATTAACATATACATATATGGTCTAAGGCATACATCTTAGTACTTTACATCACATGTACGTATTTATAAACCAAAATGACTCTGGGCTTCTAGCGAAGTGACCAGGGTGAAGGTGCGACTACGGAATGCCAAGATACCTACCAAGGAGATGAAACTACGTGGACACCTCGACCTAGGTTCCAATTGCCTCCTGATCTGAAAACATGAAGTTGAAAATAGTGAGTACAAACTCAGTGAGTGAACATAAGAAGGGAACAAACAACGATAAGGAAAGTTGATAATCACAATGCATTTATTTGAAAACAATGCAATTTAGTTGAAGTTCTTATTAAAATCCCTCCATTAAACCCTTGGTTATTAAATCATTTAATGATGAAGGAACCATTTTCAGCATGAAATTGAAAAGAAAGGAAATTCCCAACAATCATCCGAACAAGGCAGCATGACAAACAGATTATCGCTGCAGCAAAAAGGCATTCTCGCTGTAGCTATGGGCATAAATCATCAACGAAACGAGGGTTTCACTCAACTACACGAGGGTGTAGCATTAGAACCCCTTATCTCAAACTAAATTAATTAATCCCATGTCATTGGAAATCCATAATCAAACATGATGTTAAAGAAGTGAAAAATATGGCAAAAACCAACAAGGTAGCATGCAGAACAGAAAGTTTCTCGTTGTAGCGAGAGTCAGGAGGATTGTCGCTGCAGCGAGTTACAAGCAGCAAAATAGAATGTTTCTCGCTGCAGCGAGAAGTAGGCACCTAAATAAAGAAGGACCTCCTTTGCACTAAACATCCATTTGGTGCTGCAATAAAAACAATTTGCAAGTAAATGGAAATTTTCAAGATTCATCATGCCATACAATCACATATTATAATCATGATCTTTCCATTGGCATATACATATACCTAAACATATATCAATTCGTATAGCACCCCATCTCACCCAGCTCTTGTGCATCCCCCCACATCGTGTACATAGGCAAAATCATCGTGTGCATCCCCCCACATCGTGCACAAGTACAGACATCGCGTGCTCCCCCACATCGAGCACAGTTGATGCCATTGTGTGCATCCCCCCACATCGTGTACACGGACAATATCACCATCCATCTCCCTCACCACCATCATCATCGGTAGGTGCACACTCACCCCACACATGCATGGTTGCATTTGTCACACAATGGTACCATTTATGACATAGTATATACATATATATCAACATTATACAGAAACATATGGATTTATCACACTATCCATTTCTTAACATAAAAACATTTCATAAGGGCTTGTTCCCATGAGAGTTTTGAAGAAAGAACCAATAAAATGCTTTAGGAGATTCAATCAAACATACATGTGTATATCCCAAAACCTTTTTAATGCAAGTTCACTCACTGGTATTTGTTGAACCTTTAGTCGACTCAAACCTCCCTAATGGTCCATGTCACGACCCAAATTTCGGGCCATGACCGGCGCATGGGCCCAATGGACATAGACCACTAAGCCCAAGTAAGCTTATTTATATGACCTGTTCACCATTCCATCAAAAGTTACTAAATTACATTCCATAACTTTGAATCAAAATAACACTAAGCATTGGCAACTCATAGTGGCATAGCAATCACAATGTACATATATTGTCTAAACGTACAATTTAATAAGTTACATCACTTGTACATATTTACAACAAAATGACTTTGGGTTTCCAATGGAGTGACCACAGTGAAGGTGTAGCTACTGAATGCCATTTGATACCTACTAAAGATACAAATCTACAAGGACACCTCGACCTAGCTACTGGCTGCCTCTTGATCTAAAAACATGAAGTTGAAAATGGTAAGTATAAACCTAGTGAGTGAACAAGAAGGGAACAAGCAAACAATAAGGAATGTTTATGAAATCATGATGCATTCATTTTTTTTACAAAACAATGCAATTTGTTTTAGTTCTTATTAAAACCCCTCATGTAAACCCCACATGAGTAAATCACTTTATGAAAAGGGTCCATGCTCAACAAAGGATTTGGAGAGTGAAAACTTTAATAGCATTCATGTGAATTAAGTCAAATAAATGACGGGTCCTCATTGCAACGGAAAGGCATTCTCGCTACAGCTACTTGCTGTAGCGAAGTTAGAATTCAAGTTACTAGCTAGATGAGGGTTTCTCAATCGACCAAGGGTTTCTCTCAAAATTTCCTCATTCCAAACTTAGTTAGATAATCCCCAAACATATTGGAAGTCCATGCTCAACTAAGGTATAAATGAAATGAAAAAAAATGGCAAAAACCCACAAGATAGCAAAATGGATGGAAGGTTTCTCGCTGCAGTGAGTTCCACTTGGCCAAAACAGAAAGTTTCTTGTTGCAGTGAGAATCAGGTTAGGTGAAGACCCTCAAACCCGAGAGTTTCTCGTTGCAGCGAGAAACAGAGCACCAAAAATAAGGTTTCCTTTCTTTCAAGAAAAAACCATCCTACTAAAATGACAAAAGCAACATGAAACACAAACAATTTCCCAAAGTTCAACTTGCCAACTTCATATGCATTTCAACCTTAACCCATATTCATGAGTTTTCATTCTCTAAACATATATACATATACATACATGGATAAATACCAATACCACTATCATCTCATCCAGCTCATGTGCATCCCCCCACATCGTGCAAATAGTCGGAGTCATTGTGTGCATCCCCCCACATCATGCACAAGTAGTACCATCGTGTACATCCCCCCACATCGTGCACATGGGCACTTTCATCATCCAACACCCTCACCACCGTCATCACAGGCATGTGTATCCCCCCACATCGTGCACACGCACGGTTATCATTATCACACCATGTCAGCCATCAATGCACAACATATATGTATATCAACACAATGACATAGAACAAGAATCCATAACAGCCACATGTCATATATATAAAGACAATAATTAAAAGCTTGTTCCCAAGGTACCCATTTTTAAGAAAAGTTGAATAAACTCATTCAAAGGCATTGTACAAATACATTCACATTCCCAAAACAGTTTTGAAATGCAAGTTCACTCACCGGTATCTTGTTGAACCTTTAGTCGACTCTACTTCTCTAATTGTCCAAATGGGGAGATGGGGCTTCGTTGGAACCTATTATCACATTAGCATCACCATTAATTCAAGCCACATACTTACAAATTCTAAAAGCTTTCTCTTAGCTAGCTTTCAAATTGCCATTTAAGTGGCTATCTAAGTTCACTATCTTAATCACTTTAAAGTGAATGAACAACCCCAACTACCAAATCACCCTCAAGTCTAAACACTAATCATTTTCAACATTAAAACTCAATTCTAGTGTACTACTCACCTTGATAGCTTGTATTTGCAATTCTTCCCAAAAACTTTCAAGCTATTATTAAAGCTTCCTCTTTCTCTCTCTAAAACACCTAACTATTAAGAGAGAGTATGAAAACAAGGTTTTTTTTCAAGAGTTTTAAAGTGAAAGAGTGGAAGACCACAAGGGTTTACGAAAGGAGTGCACCAAGGCATGAAAAGTGAAGTTATTTTAAAGGAGGTTATGGAGCTTTCATATCAAGCTTTCATGGAGGATGAAAGCAACATGAGATGAGAGGAAAAAGGAGAAAAGCTACTGGAGAATGAAGAAGATGCTAAAAGAATAAGATATTTATAGCCCATGCTTATCCACTTCACTTAAATTATGAAAATGCCCCTCCACAAATTAGCTTGTTCTCTTTCAATCGTTTATGCAATCTTTTACTCTTTTGACACTAGGACAAGATCCATAATGGTCTAGAAATGCTCAGGTTCATGAAAACTTAAAAATTTTGACTCAAGGTGAAAAATGACCATTTTGCCCCTACCGTGGAAATCATCATCATTTTCATTGCCTTTATCATTTTACCCATATTTTCATCATTCATTTATGCCTTAGGCCTACTTAGGCTTTAATATTGTTTAAAACTTACTTTTATGGGCTTACTAAGGAAATGATGAAATTACCCCTGATCAGGGATGTCGCATCTACTTCTATCTACGAGTCTATAAAGGTCGAGGTCTCACAGTCCAATTAGGGTTGAGGGGCCTCATTGGAACCTATCACGCACAAAAACATCACAGCCAATCCAATTTACATTAATATCGCTCCAAAAGCTGTTTTCCAAATCAAGCTTCAATAGCCCTTTCTTATCTACCTTTAAATTACCATTTGATTGGCTATTCAGTTTCTCTTCTTTAGGAATACTAGAAATAGATAAACAACTTCAACAATAACACAACTCATAACTTAAATTACTAGCCATTACCAACAACTTAAAACTAATCCTAATTCATCACTCACCTTGGTGGATAATAGTTTAAAAGTACTCGAGTTCACAAAACTTAAAATCTTTGACTCAAGGTGCAAAATGACCATTTTGCCCCTGTTGTGAAAATTATTATCACTTAGAGTTTTCTTTGTGTTTTCATCATTATACATCATTCATTCGGTCCTTATGCCTACTTAGATCTTAAAAATATTAGAAAACCTTCTTCTAAGAGATTATTAGAGGAAATGACGAAATTACCCTTAGTCCGTGTTATTGCGTTTACTTCTAATTACGAGTCTATAGAGGTTGAGGTCTCACAATATTCATCAAATATGCATTCTTAAAACAACAATCAAAATCTTAGTTACACATTTAGTAAAAAGATTTTTTAGTACCATTCAAATAGTTTCAAATACACGCAAAACCTTTCAAAAGATTAGGCAAAAGTGGGAAAGCCAAAAGCATCCAAAAATCCATTAAAAAATGTTTATTTTTCATAAATAAGTTTTAGGTATCGATACCTTATTCTAGAGTATCAATACTTATCAAATAGAAAGCCTCCTAGGGCATTTTGCACACTCGACATTGATACTTATGCAAAAAGTATCGATACTTTCACATAGAATGCTTATTGACTTCTTGGTATTGATACCTATCTTTGAGGTATTAATACTTACAACACAAACTTTTGGCCAGGTATTGATACATAACCAAGAGTTCGAGTCAAAATCCTAGACTTTTGACTCCAACTAAGAGTTCCAATCATTCCTTTTACTAAATACATAATCTTTAAAACAAAATGAACTAGTAAATATGTTCAAATTTATATTCATGCAACTTATGACACACAATCAATAAGACTTAATTCCATGTTTAAAATCTAATTCAAAAAAGGTCCCCTCAAGGATCCAATATCACATTTACCAAACTTATATTCTTATGGAGCCTTTTATAAAGCGTGAGTTAGACAAAGGCATAACAACCCAAAGACTAGTGTTTAAGCTCTCATTATTTAGGTTCATATAAAGGCACGCATGCCAAATAATCTTGACATGTGTTTCGCTCCATCCAACATGACTAGAATTTGCTCTTAACTAGCTAGGAGTTCAGACACTATGCACAATGACTTGTTGAAATGAGCCATGTAGCCAATCGAATTGGTCAAGTCCTACATCTAATCATGCAATCATATTATTCATACTGTAATGACCCTCTTCTCGATCATTACCAACATCCAAGACTTACGGGGGACTAGCCAAATCCCGAACAAGCCTTCACAATTATCCATTTATCAAACCATAACACATTCGTTGGAAATCTCATAACCATCACAATTTTATTAATGGCAAATATTCTCTCATTAAATTATGTTTCATCATCATATAAATAAATGTTTACAGTGTACACAATTGTTTACTTCCGAAACAAAATATACCATTAATGACCCGACCTCTAAAAGCAGAGCGACTCGGATTGGTACTAAAAGATGCCTTTACCTACATTGCAATGGACCATAATATGCCGATGAAAAACATGCTAGCTGATCACTTCTCTACAAAATGAGAATATTGGGGTGAGTCTCACGGACTCAGTGATCATAGCTTAGTGAGCAAAGCGAGGATGGGAAACAAGCCAAGGATAGAAGATTTGAATGTTAAAAACATAAGAATATAGAAACCACTTAAAATCAAATGGAACACTTGTGCCTTACATTTACCAAAGAATTGTGATGCAAAGTAACCATTTAGGTAACATATTAAAACCAATGCAATTAAAAAATTTCTACCATTGAAATCATTTGATGTTCTTTACTCAAAATCGGACTAACATAAGCATGCACGCTCCCATGAAATCAAGCATTATCAAAGCTTATACACAAGCTCATAAACCATCTCATCCTTAAGGTATTAAACACAAAATCATCATATAAATAAGGAGCTACGAAAAAACTTGAATTTCTCACCATCTGAAAGAATTAATGTTTCAAAACCCAAAGAGATATCACTCTCGAGTAAGTAATCGTAGTAATCAACTCGTGGACCCACTTCCAAGTAATAATATCTGAGAGGTCCCCTTCCATCAAAATTTCCACAGCCATGACAATCTCAACGATGTTGGCCGACATTAGAGAAATCATGTGGTCGCAACCACATATATCAACTAATAGCCTAGCCACGTATATCAACCTGTGGCCTTGCCATGTATATATATCACAGACCGTGGCCTAGCCACGTCTAATAGCCCGTCGGTGACCCAGAGGTTCTCTTGCTAGAGCTCACTTGTGCAGAAAGGTCACACTCTCCTGATGTGAGATTCGGCCTACTCTCGAATCTCCCAATTTGACAAAACCATTTATAAGCAAGTTGGGTTCTCAAAAGCTTATTTTAAAACTATTTTGAAAATATCAATCATGGTGACATGATAAATCCATTTGTAAGACTTTATAATGTAAAACCTTTGCATAAGGTTTAAATATCAAATCAGCATGGTGAACATATAGTTTATTCATGATTGCACATCACACAAACAAATAAGGCACATTTTGATATAAACCATGGTAAAGAGCTTGTTTCTCGATTTTTAAGACCCTTTACATATATAGTTTATATGTAAGCAAAACATTTCTAAAAGCATGACATCCACAAGTGCCTAGCATTCTACCAACTCATGCTTTCCACAATAACAACATAACAAGATTGTAAATCCATTTAAAAATCGCCTACAGAGGCTAAGAACTCATGTTATCCACAATTGCATTTAAAGAAAACTGGTAACTTTTATTAAATGTATATCAATATATAGTTTATGGAACTTTTGAAATAGGCATCCCCTACTCACCTCCCAATAGCGAGATGTTATGTCGTTATTGATTCGGGTACGTCTATAACTAATTTTACTTGCCAGTCACCCGTCACCTCCTCCGGTACACCACCACGGCAATCATTCTTTAATTGTCAATTTCCTGGCAGCAATTAAACTCAAGATACTTGACGACTTTACAATTTGTTCAATCCTACACTTGCTGCCCACACTTAGCTTTATGCTTTTATAGCCTATTCATCATTCCCCCTTCTCATTCAAGTACTAACCATTAACTAAATAGTTCAATTCATACTATAATTAGCATTCCTTCACAAATAATCTTTTACACATATATATATATAGGCAGCAACTTTACCAAAGAATTCTCAAGTCCTTACATGCATAATTTTCTACCCTCTACTTCATTCAAAACATTGCATTCACACAACATCAAAACTCATAACTAGTATAAGCACTTTTTAAACCCATAGTCATATAGAATGAACAATCAAGGAATAGGCCATAATTCATCTTACCTTTCTCAATAATTTAACTTGAGCTAAAACCAAGAAATCTCAAGCTCATTCTTAGTGTAATCTTACATTCCTTGTGAATCACCAACATGCATGGTTTTCTTGGCACCCACACGGTATTCTTTTTGCTGCCACAAACATTTTCACACAATCACAATTCAATTCCTTAAGAAATTCATAAATCAAACTCAAACTTTACTTATCTAAACTTTCTTTGAAACCGTGAATCATTCACACTTTCTTCCTTGTGGTTTCTAGGAGCAATGAAGCTTGATGATAGGAAAATTGCAAGAAATAAGCTCACGAGTACTAAGAGAAATGGAGTAGCCAAGCACTTTTCTCTCAAGGGTGGTGGACAAGACAAAGTGAAAGTGAGCTTCCAACTCTTTTTTTTTCTTTCTTTTAGGTGGATCTCTCAAGGCAAAAGCCTTGAAATTACTTTCATTTCCCATTTTCTCATACATGGGCGGATTGCCCAAGGTCACTTTCTTTTTCTATTTCTTTTTCTTTTATGTGGGTAGATATCACAGGGCAAAAAGCCTTGAAATCATACTTTTCCACTTGTATGGGTGGATTCTCCCAAGTTTCTCCATTAACTCAAATTTCTTTATTTTATTTTCTTTCCATCAAATGTTATGATTATTCCTTTTTCTTTTCAAGTCACATTACTAATCTTACTTTGTTTACCATAGGCTATCTTTGCCAAACCATGGTTTTCTTTCAATTAAATACTCTTTGTTCATTTTCTATTTGTCATCTTTCACATGGTGGGGGTCCTACATGTCCCCCACAAAGCTTTATCCGTTTTACATGCAATCATTTGCATGTAATAGTAACTTCACATGGAAATTCCATCAAGCTAAGCAATCTCACTTGCATTTCACTTTACTTGCATCCTACTTGAATTGCATCTTGCTTTCCATAATACAAATATATACACATCAAATATTCTCTTAGCTTTTCATTATTTACAATTGAGTCCTTCTATCATTCCTTTATTTTCAATTCTTTTCTATTTTTCTTCCATTGCACCTATTCAAATAAAATGTCAAATTCATACTCCACCAAGGTGTGACCATAGTATTTAAATATATACTTACTCTTTCTCACTTTAATTTAATAAAGGCACATGGGCCCCACTAAAGCTTCCTTTCTTCAAAATATTTCTTACTTTTGCTCGCCCACTTAGACAAACCATACAAATCACACGTTCTTCGTGTAATAAAACCAATTTGACATCTATATTTCTTTACTATTATTTTATCTAAAAATTAATATTTTATTCCAAAATTTTCCTTTAGCCTTCTAAGGCTCCAAAATATCTTACTTTGTCCCGGTTTAGCTCTATAGCACATTTTTAACTCCACAACTTCAACCTCAATAAGATATTATTATTTTATTGCATACGAAATATTTTATTTTAAAATATTTCTTTCACCCTCTAACACTCTTAAACACTTCCATTGGCCTCAATTGACCTTCATCTTATCCTTAAGGTCATATTACGCACCATACCAAAGTATAGGGTGTTACACATGCTGAATGATTAAAGGTTTTTTTTCATTAATATGACTGTGCTTATAAGTCTATTGGATGAAATCCATGAGATAAACATGGCTTGCAAGGGAATTGTAAAGTGTTACAATTATAAGATTCTTATGCATCAAAGCATAATCTCTAAATTGTTCTTAGTGTTGTCAAATTTACACAAAAGAGCACGTTATCACAAACAAGTAATATAGTAAAAGTAGAGTATCGTTCCCATAGGGATTTGTTCTTAAATTTTTATTAAGTACTAAAACTTTATAACAAATCAATCTTATTTAAGTAACCGAAATTTGTAAAAAATTAATTAAATCAATTAAAATAAACACTAAATTAACTAGCAAAAATTAAATATATTTGAGATAGACAATAGACTAAAAACCTAGAATTATGGGTTCATCCAACACTTTATTTGATACTAACTTCTCTTATTATTTATCTTTCCTGGTGGTTTTACTAACCTAGAATCCAAAGCTATGTACAAGTCTCCATCAAGATGCTTGCACAAATTCCTAACTTAATTAGTTCACTTTATATCTATAAGAATCAATTAAATTAAGTTTATTAAGCTAGTGTCCTAATTTAGCTACGTATGGCAATTGGCTGTGTCTAGTCGAATTGCAAATCAAATCACTTAACTGACATGAACACACACTATTTAAATCTTAGCCTAATCTAAAATCTCTTTGCCGAGTCTCAATTAGATTCACAAATCAATTAATTGTTGATTAGGAAATTAAAGGCATTAAGAAAAGATTTGAATAAGCAAAACTATACCCATTCATGATAAATAAAAAAGAAACTAATATTCAAACCACATGTTGAAATCCACCATAATCCTAGAAAAAAAAATTAGTTCATGATATCTAAGGAAAACAATATCCAAAGAAATTTAGCCACGAATTCAATCCAAGAAAATAAGTATAACGCAAAAGAGGGAAAGAAACTAATGTTGAAGCTTTTTGGTTTTGAATCTCTCACAATTGCTCTTGTTTGCTTGGTTGATTCTTGGCTCCAAATCTCCAAAAAAGCTACAATTGTTCTCTTTTTTTAATGATCTGTAAAAAGTCCTTTAAATAGGTTTAAATTAACCCAATTTCCATAATCTCACATAAAACATATTTTTGGAAAGCAATGTGGCATTACGGCCATGCTTCCTTGCCGCCATGGCACTGTGCAATTGTTTGTGGTGCCGCAACATTACTTCATCAACGTCGTGGCACTCTGGCCTTAGGCAAATGTATGATGCACTTAACATGTCCAGCGCTGCAGCCTTGAGTAACTCAAGGTCGTGGCCTCTAAGCAACATACTACCTTGTGAAGAACTACAACTGTCTAGCATTTTTCAACATGATTTTCACCTTGATCTAATCCAAACTAAGTGAAGTGTAAACATGAAAGTTGTAGCACTACCTCTTGGCTTTCTAATGGATCAAGAATTGTATCAATTGAACTTCTGTAGCTCAAATTATCCTTGAAATATAGCAGCATGTATAAATGAAGCCATCACCATACTTGTGCATTTTTAAATCAAATGAACCTTTCTCATCAAATATCCTACAAAAACAATAAGAGAAATGAACAATAACAACTCTTAAAGTAATTTAAAGCAAGAAAAAGTAAAATAACTTAAATTAACTACTCAACATGTAATCCAACTTAAACTGGAAAAAAATGTAGTACCTCGTATTTTGATACGGTGGCTAATAAAGTTTACGGATGCCAATTGAGGTTGATTACTAAGTCAAAAGGGTAATTCAGAAGTGAACCTATGAAATGTCAATCTCCATAGGCATATAACTAGAAGTAGATGAGATAATGCGGATCAGGGGTAATTTCGTAATTTCTCTTGATGAACTCCTACGAGTGGGTTTTTTTATGCTATTAAGGTCTAAATAGGCTTAAGGAATGAATGAATGATGTTTATGACAGTAAATAAATGAGGAAGATAAAAATAATGATAATTCCCACGATAGGGGCAAAATGGTCATTTTGCATCTCGAATTTAAATTTTTAAGTTTCATGAACCCAAGTACCTTTAGACTATTATGGACTTTGTTTCGGTGTCAAAAGAGCAAAAAGGTTGCACAAAGGATGGGAGGAAGACAAAGCCACCGTGTTAAGGGCATTTTGGTAATTTCGATGGAAATTTGGATTAACTTGAAGCATAAATATCTGAGCTCCAGCAACTTCTCCTTCTTCTTCTTCCTCCCATTTCACGTTCCTTTTATCCTCCATGGAAGCTTGCTTTGCAACTTCCATAAATTTCTCTCTCTAGCTCTAATTTTTATGCTTTTGTGCATTTTTTCATAGAACCTTGTGCTCTTTCACTCTCTCACTTTAAAGCCCTTGAAAAGTCTTACTTCCATACTTCCTCTCACTAGCTGGAAGTTTAGAGAGAGAAAGAGGGATTTTCCATGATAGCTTGAGTATTCTTGAGAAAGAATTCAACTACAAATCCACCAAGGTGAATAATGAATGAGGATTGATTTTAGGTTATTGATAATGGCTAGTAATTGGAGTTGTGAGTTGATTTATTGTTGAGGTTTATTTACTTATTTCTAGTGATACTAGAGTAGAGAGAATAGATAACTAATCAAAAGGTAATTCGAAGCTAGTTAGGAATAGCAAGTAGAGCTTGATTTAAGAAATAGCTTTTAGAAATGTATTTATGCAAATTGGGTTGGTAGTGATGTTGTGTGTGTGTGATAGGTTCCAAAAAAGCCTCACATGTCCGTTTGAAGCAATAATCGAAGTTAGAATCCATTAAAGAATCAACAAGACCAGTGAGTGAACTTGCGTTTTAAAATTGTTTTGGGAGTGTGAATGTATTTGCACAAAACATTTGAATGATTTTAACCAATTTTTCTTTAAAAATGTGTGCCGGGGAACAAGCCCTTGATAAAATGTTTTGATGTTGCTAAGATGTGAAATGTGCAAAAGGATCAATCCATGTGCTCCTATATTATGTTTGAATGTATATATATATATATGAATATATGTTGTGCATTAATGAATAATGTTGTGTGATGATATCGACCCGGCTATGTGCGAGCAGGGAGTGCGCATAAGCCGATGATGATGATGACCTAGCTATGACGATGAATGAAGTGGGGTGGTGTACTTGTTGATATCTGTTTATATATGTATATGTGATAGCAAGTTTATGATTATAATAAGTGATTGTTTTGAATGTTGATAACTTGATTATTGTCAATGTGTTCATTTTGATGTGCAATATGGTAGGGATGGATTTTGTGGCATGTGAAAACCCCTTATTTGTCATTTGCCCTGAATCTCGCTGCAGCGAGAATGCATTCTTGCTGTAGAGAGAAACTCTCGGGTGGTGGGGGCCTAAACCAGCCCTGTTTCTCGCAGCAGCGAGGGAATTTCACTGTAGCGAAAATAAATCTCGCTGCAGAGAGAAACTCTCAGGTTCTGATGCAGTACTTTCACTTAAATGAAGATTTTTACCACATTCTCGTCTGAAATGGGAAAAGTATTAAACATCAAAGTTGGAGCCTTGTCTCTTATCTTTCTAATGGTTCAAAAATCAGGTCAATTGGACTTCTGTAACGAGATATATGATAGAAAAACTTAAATACATGCAAACTAACACTGTTTCTCGCTGTAGCGAGAAACTTTCTGTTTTGGCCACCTGAATTTCACTGTAGCGAGAATGAACTTTGCTACAGTGAGAAACTTGTTGCCATGCTTGCTACCTTGCTTGATTTTGACATATTTTTCACCAATTTAACTTCATGGATTGATCTTGGGTTTTTGCAACACTATGAGGTTATTAATCAAAGTTTAAAATAAAGGGTTTTTAGTAAGAAACTAAATCAACTGTATTGTTTTTGAAACAAGTGCATCATGATTTCCAAATTCTTCCTATTGATTGCTTGTTCCCTTCTTATGTTCACTCACTGAGTTTTATACTCACGTTTTTAAACTTCATGTTTTCAGATTTGGAGGCAGTTGGGACCTAGATTGAGTTTCCACGTATGCTCGTCTTCTCGGTAGGTACTATGGCATCTCAGTAGCTGTACCTTCACCCACGGTCACTCTGCTGACGGTCAAGAGTCTGTTACCCTGTGAACGCGTATATGTAATGTAATCCACTAGGATCTATATTATAAGTCAATTATGTATATTTGATTATCGATGCCACTATGAGTTGGCAAATGGGTGACAATATTTTGACATAAAAAAATATTGTGAGTTTTGGGTCACTATAGAATATTACTGAAATATTTTTAGTTCAGAATTTCAATATGTGGCTTGAGAAATGATGGTTCAGAATGATGATCAAGTTTGCATAAAAAGGCTTGCTTGGGCTTAGTGGGCTATGCCCACTGGGCCCATGCGCCGATCATGGCCCAGTATTTGGGCTGTGACAAAAAACATCTAAAATGATAAAATTCAAACCTAAAACCTCTAAGGTCTAGCTACTTAAACACCCATAATGTGTCAAAATAAATCTATATAATAGAGTTATCATACTCTTAAATATAAGATTTTGCTAGTCCTTAAGAAAAACATCAAATAAAATGCAATAACCTAAATGAAGAAAAACTTTTAACTAGAAATCAATTACAACAACTTATTAATCACCTTTAATATCCTCAAAAGTTAATCCATATTCTCAATCCTAAGCAACGCACAAATATTATTCAAGTTCATGTTCAATTAGATTAACTTGACGATAAGCTTATGGAAAATATAATGTTCAAGTAGATTTCCATGTGTGTGTGCAATCTTTTCACCTAGAGCATTATACAATCCGGATAAGTTTATATCCTTGTAAAATTCAAATTAGTAATTGAATTTCATAAGTTTGCTTTTCATCTCTCTCTCCACTAATGTAGACTAACACTAAGTTAAGGATTAGTAAGACTTTAATTAGCTTGTAATGTATGGCTACGGTCAAGGTAAGATATGAAATAATATGTAGCTCAAATCATCCTAAGCACATAGCCAATCTAGGACCTATTTAAAATTTCATTTTCCTTTACCTAGTATACATTTTTCTCATCAAAATTTTCTTTTGTTCAACATTTCATCACATTTTTTTCTACCCTTTTTCTTTTTCTTTTTCTCAATATTACACCCCCAAACTTATTTCTTTTATGGGGTAGTGAGATTAATACAATCATAGTTTTCAACTTTTCTTCACTTTTCATCCTTACTACCTCCTTTACTATTTAGCTCATACATTTTCTAAATTGACTTATGCAATTAGGAGGGAGGGATGCAAAATTTGAATCTTTATGCAAGGGTCTAAGTTAATAATTAGTTGTTTAAATAAAAAAAAGGTTACATTAGGCTTAAAAAAGGGGAAACTAAGGATAAATTATGTAAAGGTAGGCTACAAAGGCTCAATCGGTCCAAAGATGGCCTAAATCATCTCCTTAACTAAGTACAGCCTAAGGTTTTGTCTCAAGAGAGAATCAAACAAATTCTAGTACTCAATACATAATTCAAAAATTCACATTAACATAAACCTTCTCTAAATATATACAATGAATCCAAGCAAAAGACATAATGCTCAAAATGTATAAATCTCATCCTAACAATAAAGTTTAACATAAGAATTTACATAATACTCAAACAATATTCATATGTTTCAATGAATCAAAATTAAGCATCACCAAGTTCTCATAATTGGATACGTAAATTAGAAGAAATTGGCACAATTAAATCTAGTTCAAAATGTTTTTGAAGAAAATGCATTAAATTAAATGAAAATTTGCTAACTTAAAGACTAAATTTAAAAGTTCCCCCTCAAACTTAAACTTAACATTATCCCCAATGTTATGAAAGGTAAGGAAAAGGAATACTCCCCTGATTGACGATCAATTTCTAGAGATCATCTTCCTTATCATCATCATCATTCTGGTCCTCCACTGTAGGATCATCTTCCTTACCAACATGCTCAGCATAAGCACGCATCATCTGCTTAATGGACTGCGTACAAGCAATATGGTGATCCATTCGAAGTTCAAGCCTTTCCATCTTTTGAGACATAGACAAATGTTGAGGTGGCCTTCATGGTGGCGGATGGCATGGAATAGAAGAAGAACTCCCTCCAGCAGCTGACAATTCTCGTGCATAGAACCGATTCATAATTCTTGCATCCAAAGGAGCTTTAGGTTACAAAATATCTTCATTCTTATCCCAATTCATGCTTACTTTCTTGCATAAGGATGTGATCAGAGATGGAAACCACAGTCTATAATATGGTGAGCAAGTAGCTTGAACAATGCTATTAAATATCACTTGACCTACATTGATTGACATTCCAGAAACAATTGCATTTAATAAAATACTCTATCCTTTGTCATGTCAGTAACATGTTTCACAATAAGTAATCTTGCAGCCAAAAAATGATACCAAACTTTATGAACAGTATTCATGGAACTGGCCTTAAAAGATATAGGTATGCCTTTAGTCATTTTCCATTCAACCCCTTCATCACAAAGCACTCTAAGAACCTCATCCAAATCAATGTTGCCAATCAAGAATAAACCATACTCATCATTGTCAATATCAAGTAAATTACAGAATTGATTGATTGCTGGATTGTCAAAATGTACCTAGCATCCTCGAACAAAAACTTGGCCATCCACGTGCTCGACACCGTTGGCATAAAATTCTCAAACAACAGTTAAGACGGTTGCCTCAGGTTGTTCACAAAATTTCTCCCATTGATGCTCAATGACGACTTTATGAACAAAACCATACAACTTAAGATTGAGATCAATGCCACGTTCCATAATAAGACTTTATGCATTAGAGATTGAGTATGTTTTTCAGTTGACTCAATAGACACAAATTTGCTTTGATCAAACCGAGTCCCACTACTGCTACCTCAAGTTCTTTTCTTAGGTGCCATCACTTACTCACAAATATATAGTCAATATCCTTAAAAAAAGTAGTCACAACCCAATTAGATTAACAATTAAGTAATAAGATCACTATTTTCACGCATACTGCACTACCCACAATTTCAATGCATATGCATAATTTTTTTGTTCACTATTCACCTTTATTAGACAACTAAATTCACTATATATCAATGTAAAAGTAATTAAAATCCAGCACATCTATTCCAGTCTTGCAAATAATCATTTACCCATTCATCAACAACTGTAATTCATCCATAACATTTAAAACTAACAAATTTGGAAATACATAAAAGAAAGACACTCACTTGAATTAGGAATGCAACTTAAATTGGGAATGTAGAAAAATTAGAGGATGATGTGATGGTGAAATCTTACTTGCCACAAAATAATGATTTAATGGAAAACTTTTGTGATGGATCTGTAGTGGGTGAAAGGTAGAGAGAAACCTATTTTAGAGAGAGAAAAAACACTAAAGATGAGAAAAGATGGAAGAAGAAGTGAGAATGATGTGTTTTAATTTAAAAAAACCTCGACACAATGTCATGACGTTACTTCTTGGGCATCATGACACTTTAACGTTTGCTCGATTATGGGTTGGGTCTTCGTGCACCACCACGATGCTAGGTCTTTAGCATTGCAACAGCTTCCTCTTGGGTTTTTATATGCGAAAAGGCATCATTGCAGTGTCGTGACGTAAATTTTTTTAATATTGTTAGCTTACCTTATGTAATCCTAAGATCTGCAAAAGCAAACATAAAATAATAAGACCAAAAATGATAAGCTAAAATTATAAATAACATGAAACTAAAAATAAATATGAAAATAAACTAGGTTGAGAACTTGGGTTGCCTCAAAAGAAGTGCTTCCTTTATAGTTATTAGTTGGATTTCTGCAAGGCTAATTTTGGGTTGGATAGGTGGATGGAGGATCATTGACGATTAATATTTCCTCCCTAATAATGCTTTAATCATTGCCCATTCACCTTAAATGTCTCGTTTGTCGACCCATCAACTATTTCCATTGCTCCATGTGGACACACCTTTGATACAATATAAAGGGTCCCAACCATCTTGATTTCAACTTACCCGAAAATAGCTTTAATTGTGAATTGAACAACAACACATGCTAACCTGACTCGAAATGCCACTCAACAATCTTTTAATCATGCCATCTTTTTATCTTTTCTTTGTATAATTTGGCATTTTCATAAGCATGTAAATGAATTTCATCCATCTTATTTAATTAAAGCAACCATTTCTCACTCGCTGCCTCCAAATCAAAATTTAATTTCTTGATAACCCAAAATGCACTGTGCTCTAATTCAACTAGGAGGTGACATGCTTTTCCAAATACCAATCGATATGGGGACATTCTTATTAAAGTTTTGTAAGTAGTCTTATACGCTTATAATGTGTCATCTAGTTTACTAGCTTAGTCCTTCCTTAATGGTGATACCACTTTCTCTAAAATTCTCTTGATTTCTCAGTTTGACAATTTAACTTGTCCACTCATTTGAGGGTGGTATGTTGAGGCTACCTTGTGTGCTACTTCATACTTGTAATACCCTGTATTTTGATATGGTGGCTAATAAAGCTTATCAGATGTCAATTGAGGTTAATTAGAATGTTTAAAAGTGATGAAGGGTGAAAGGAATAGTTTAAAATAAAATATGTCGCGAGCAAGAAAATAACAATTGAATAATAATATTTTTATTGAGGATGAATTAATAAGATAAAAAGTGAGTCAGAAGTGAATCGGAGCGTAATAAGACATTTTGGGTGCCAAGGAGACAAGTGAAAAATTTTGGAATAAAATAATATTAAAATATTAATATTTTATTCAATGTCATAATTTTTCCATGAGAAAGGAGTATATGGTAAATCTAAGTGGGGGAGAAGAGGAACGAGGAAATTTTGGAGAAAAATGACGTCAATGGGGCTCACATGTCTTTATTAAATAAAGCTAGCACGGGTAAGTAAATATTTAAATATTACGGTAATATCGTGTTGAAGCATAAACTTGATATTTTATTGATACAAGTGCTAAGGAAGAAACATGGAAAGAAATTGGAATTAAAAGATTTTGGGAGGATACAATTCAAAAAGGTGAAAACCTTGGAAGGCAAAATGGTAATGTTGCCATCAGTTTGGTCAAAGCTTCCAAAGGAAGCTTTGACTCTTCATCCTTATCCCATGGTCGATTCTTATCTCCACCCAAAGGATATTTTCTTCTTCTCCTTCAGGCTCCCATGCCATTTTCATGCTCCCATGCCATATTAACCTTACCACCATGCATTTGAAAAGAACAATAGAGATAATCGGCCAAGGAAAGAAAGGAGAGAAAAGTGATAGGCTTGGGTAGTGAGTGATTCAAGAGTAATTGAAGAAATATCAAGTGGGTCTCAAGATTCAAGAAACATAAGGTAAGGATTTTTGTGTTTTAACCTCACGATTAATTAAATCTTTGGAGAAATGATGTATGAATCATTTTGTGGCAGCTATGGTGGCCAAGGGTGTGAGGAAATTATGAATTTTGTTGGGTGAAATCCAAGCTAAAATCAAGTGGTAAGCTTAATGCTACAATTTGAAGCCTATGATTAGTTTAATATGGTGAGAATGATTGTGGGCAATATGTAGTGTTATTGTGATGTCATGGGTATAATTAGAAGGCAATTATATTAATTGGAAGCTTGGAAAAAAATGAATTGTGTGGATATGTGTTGTTAGGAAAGGCTTAAAAGGTTATGGATGTTGGTGCGCATGAATGAATATTGATGTTATGCTTTGTGGAAACATGTAAACGAGAATGGTAGAACATGTAGACTTAGAAAATGCTTGATGGAAGTAAATTTATAGTTGTCGTCATATGCTAGGTTACCGTTGTGAAAATAATGGTTGAACTTGATAAATATCCTTAGAAAAGATTAATATATGTGTTAGAGTTATAAATAAGTTGCTGATAATTATAATTTAAAGAATTACGCAAGCAAAGGATAAAGACAACTTTGGTAAAAATATGTCAAGATATAGGTTAGTTGAATAAGGATTCACGATTGAAGAAAAAAGAGAAGTAGAAATTATGTACACTAAAAATATTGAATTTGGATTGTTGCTAGGAAGTGCAAAAATAAAGATAGTGTACTGTGGTGGTGTGTCGGAGGAAATAACGAGCGACCGGCAAGTAGGAATAGCTAGATACGCCTCTGAGCTAATAGAGATGTAAGGTGAGTGAACTTACATTAAAATGTTTTGGGATAAATGCATTTGTATTTGGTTGAATCACTTGAAATATTTTATTGAACTTTTCTCTAAATATGCATGGGAACAAGCTTTTGATGAAACGTTTTTATGTTGTGTAGTGTGATGAATTCATGTGTTCCTTTATTATGATGATATATATGTTATGCCTTGAATGATAATGTTGTGTGATAATTATAACCATGCGTGTGCGGTGTGGGAGTGCACATGACAGTGCTGGTAGTGTGCAGTGTGGGAGAGCACATGCCGATGATATATGCCATGTGCGGTGTGGGAGAGCACATGATGATGATATATGCCGTGTGCGGTGTGAGAGTGCACATGAGTCGGGGGAGAGTTACGGTGATGCCGATAGTTGTATATATGTTTATATATGTTATATAGAGGTTACAGAAATAAAATGTGATTGTATTGAATGTTGAATGTTAAAAATTGTTAAATACATTCAAATTGATTCCATTGTAGCAAAAATGGATTTTCATTGTGACAAGAATTCTTTTAACTTAATTGTCAGGATTTTTGTTGCAGCGAATTCATTCTCGCTGTAGTGAGAATGAAATTTCTCGCTACAGTGAATGCCTTTTTGCTGCAGCGAGATTCCTTCTGCCATGCTTGCCTTTCTTGGATTCTATTGTAGTTTTCACTCTTTTCAGCTTCATGGTTGACCATGGATCCTTTAACATTAAGGGATTAAATAATCAAAGTTTGAAATCAGGGGCTTTAGCAAGAAATTAAACTAAATGGCATTGTTTTTAACATAAGTGTATCATGATTTCTACACTTTCCTTATCGTTTGCTTGTTCCCTTCCTATGTTCACTCACTGGGTTTCTACTCACTCTTTTTAACTTCATGTTTTCAGATTCAAAGGTAGTTGGGACCTAGATTGAAGTGTCCTATTGTATTTGCCATTTGGTAGGTACCATGGCATCCAGTAGCAATACCCACACCCAGAGTCACTCCACTGATAGTCAAGGTCTTTTGCATGTGTATATAGTTGCTTAAATGTAAACTGTAAGATTGTTGTGCACTTTGTATGTTTGATTTGATTAACCATGTCATTTAGGGTTGACGAATGATAACCCTATTTTGGAAATGTTATATATATATATATATATATATATACTTGGTTCTCACTGTTTAATTTCGAAAGTATATTGATTAGAACTTATGAGTTTTAGATTTTTAAAAAAAAAAAAGAGGCTTACTTGGGCCTGGTGGGTTATGCCTATTGGGCCTTTGCGTTGGTTATGGCCTGGGAATTAGGTTGTGACAATACTTCACGAGTAATGCTGTAAAATATTTATTGCAAAAGTGACTTCTTTCATCACTCATGATAATGCTTAGCTAATAAAAATCTAGTGAAGATGCTCTTTTTCAAAAATTTCATCATCACCTTAGCATCATTTGAAGGCAGAGTTGAGGCTTCTACCCACTTTGACACATACTCGACAGCCACCAGGATGTATTGATTATTGAATAAGGATATGAATAGTCTCATGAAATGAATTCCCTAGACATCAAAAATTTTCACTTCCAAAATGTTGTTGAGTAGCATCTCATGTGAAAATGTTCCTTACTCTTTGTAATCTGTCACAATGCAAAACAAAGCTATAAGCATCCTTGAACAATGTTGGCCAATACAACCCTAATTGAAGAACTTTGACTACTATTCTATCTCCTTCAAAATTGCCCCCCATATTCTGACGAATGACAATGTCTCAGCAAGTTTTCAACTTCCTTCTCTAAAATATACCTTCTTATAATTCTATCAATGCTAAAATTTGAACCTAAAACCTTTAAGATCTAGCTACTTAAGCTTTCAAAATGTGTCAAAATAACTTTATATAATAGAGTTATCACTTCGTCGATGTATCATTGAGACTGGACATCAATGATGCTTAAAAATTGGTACATTCTATGTTCTTTACTTTGAAAATAAGCAACCGATCGCATTTTTTAAATTATAGAGATACTTGGAACTAGAATGCATGTATTTATTCTAGGAACAAGTTTACTAAACATGACTCAACATGAGGATTCCATTTGGTCCCTCACTTTAGTGTCCTTAGAGTATATCCCCATGTGACAGTTGTGCAAGTGATCCTCAAACTTGAGACACCTTGTTGTCTTATGTGTGGAATGATATGCTTTGACTTTATCTCTCTAGGTCCTAACTAAGGATGCCTAAAAAGAATGAACGTTGGGTATAGTATGAAGCACATGAAGGCAAATAAGTGTTCAATATAGGATTCATCACTCTGAATGATTAAGGAGTTGCATCTCGATCGTTCATACCTTGAGTTAGTTTGAAGACTCTAGCTAGAGCATAATGGATTTTAGGAAATGAGTTTCCTATAATCCATGATAGCTAATCAATGTCATGACTGATATGGAAAGTCTTAGGAGTTGACATTGCAACATGCTTCTAAGCTTTCTAAGATACATGGTAAAAAGAATGAATTGCACTAAACGACTGATCACTGAAAGATTGAGTCAAACCGTTTTAACTCTTCCAAGATCTAGCTGACCATGATGGATTGCTAGATCCAGCTCTTGGTCTATAATGACTCTATTATATAGAGTTATTTAGCCACATTTTGGATATTAAAATAGCCAAGTCCTTGTGCTTTAAGTCAATTGTTTATAGTTTTTTATGTTTTTGGTTCATTAGTTTTTGTTTTTAATTTAAATAATTCTAGTTCATTTTCATGTTGAAAGTCTTAATTTAATCCAACATTGATTTAATCCTTATCGTTGTAGGTTTTCAAATGCACCAAGTTACGTTGTGATGAACTATGCAATGGAGACTAAGTGTAGACTTTTACTGAATAGGCTACGGTAATTTGGGCACAACTTGAGCTATGGAGATTCAATCAACGTGATTCTTAGACCATTGAAAATATGAGAGATAGACCTACAATTTCATGTTTACTATTTCACCCAGATCAGCCTCAAGGTAGAAGAAAATTGCATTACAAAATGAGGTATTGTAGTGGTTTTTACGCTAATGCAACACAAGGAAGCAACATCACAACATCGAAGGGCTCAAGGTTATAGCACCCAAAGGAGCAGCATTGCTTCCATACAAATTATTGAGCCCTTAATGTGGTGGCAACCACAGAGGAAGGCCACAACATTGGCTAGAAATCAGTAAAAAGAAAAAGTATGAAACGTCGCAGCCTTCAAAGAGGAAGGTTGCGATGCTTTGACATGTTTTACTAAAACATTGTAATTCAAGATTTTATTTTTTTGGTGGCTATAAATGTGATTTTAAGCAATTGAAAGATGAGTCTTAAAGAGGAAAGAAATGCAATTAGAGACAAAAGAAAAAGGTTCTATAAAAAGGAGGAAACGTGAAGAAATCGAGGAAGATTGAAGATCGAGTCAAGTTTGATTGTTTTGATGCATCCCCTTTGACAAGACTGACTCAAAAAGGAGTTAAGTTTGACTAGTCTGATGCATGTAAGGCTAGTTCTTAGAGGCTTAAAGCTTGTCTCACTTTTACGCCAGTATTGAGCCTACCGTGTGGATCCGGAGCATATATTATGTATTACAATGCATCACGGATTGGGTTGGTGTATGTGTTGACGCAACATAGGAAAGTCATAGAATATGTCTCCTGAAAATTAACGAGGCATGAACAGAACTACCCTATGCATGATCTAGAGATGGCAGCAATTGTGTTTACTTTGAAAATATGGCGCCCTAATCTTTGTGGTGAGACTTATGAAATATATACCAATCACAAGAGTTTGAAAAATATATTTCAGCAAAGGGATTTGAATTTAAGGCAACATAGATGGTTAGAATTGTAAGATTATAACTGCACCATACTCTACCATCTGGATAAGGCTGATGTGGTAATGGATGCTTTAAGTGGAAAGTCATTGGGGAGTTTAGCATATGCAACAATAGAAAGACGATCTTTTGGTGTAGAGTTTATATGATCTAGGAAAATTGGGTGTACACTTTCAGGTTAATAATTCAAATGCCTTGTTGGTGCATTTTAGAGTCCGACCTTTGATATTAGATCGAATTAAAGTCGCCTAGGATCAAGATGAGTATTTGGTGAAATATTTGGGTACATGAGTGAAGATAAAGCTCAAGACTTTGTTTATGGCACTAATGCTTTAATGAAATATCGATCACAAGTCTATGCGATGGTTTTAGCAATGAGACTTTGGAAGAAGCTTATGTAGCAGCCTATGTGATACATGTTAGAGCCACAAAGATGTATCATGATTTGAAGTCTGTTTACTGGTGGCCAAGATGTGGCTAAGTATCTCTCTAAGTGTTTTACTTGTCAAAAGGTGAAGGTTGAACATTAGAGACCTTTGGGGCTACTACAATCATTACCGATACTTAGGTAAAAATGTGAACATGTAGCCATCGACTTTATGACGGGTTTACCATGAGTTAGAGGTGGCTATGATGCCATACGAGTGATAATTGATCAGCTAACTAAGTCAGCTCACTTTTTACTAGTCAAGACTAAGCATAGAGAAGCTCGATATGCCAAAATTTATATCAATGAGATTGTGAAGCTACATGGTGTTTCAGTAACGATAGTGTCCGACAAAGAACCACAATTCATGAGTCAGTTTTGGAGGAAATTCCAAGAGGCCTAAGGCATAAGATTGGATTTTTGTACAGCCTTCCACCCACAAATTGATGGCCAATCCAAGAACACCATTCAAACGGTCGAGGATATGTTGAGAGCAATAGTGCTCAATTTCAAAGTCTTATGGAATCAATATTTTCCTTTGGCTGAGTTTACTTATAACAATAGTTACCAAGCCATGATTAGTATGGCTCCATATAAAGCTTTGTATGGGTGAAGATGTAGATCGCTTATTAGTTGACTTGAAGTCAAGGAACGAAAACTCTTAACACCAAAAATGGTCCAAGCAGCTGAGCGAGGCCTTAGGTGATATGAGAAAAGATGCCAACAGCTCAAATTCACCAAAAATCCTATGTCGATAACAGGCATAGACCTTTAGAGTTTAAAGTTAGCGACTATGTACTTTTGAAGGTTTCACCAACCACGAGAGTGAAGAGATTTGGAAAGAAAAGGAAACTAAGCCCTAGGTATATTGGACCTTTGAGGTGCAAAAATGTGTTGGTGCGATTGATTATCACTTGGCATTATTGCCTAATTTGTTTGATGTATATCCGATTTTCCATGAATCCATGCTTAGGAAGTATGTTCTTGATCCTTCACATATGATACAATATGATGAGGTCTAGTTACAATATGGACTTAATTATAAGGAGCAACTTGTAGCCATATTGGATTAGCAAGCAAAACTGCTTTGCTCCAAGGATATTGCTATAGTGAATGTATTGTGACAAACCCATTCAGTTGAGGAAACCACATGGGACTCAAAGAGGAAATGAAAGAGAAATGTCTGCATCTTTTTGAGGTTTAATATATGTTTTAACTTGTGGTGTATAATTAAATTTGGAGATAAATTTCTTATAAGGAGGAGAGAATGTAACAACCCCAATTTTCAATATAAACTAGTTTAACTAAGAATCATTTATTAAATATATTGAGTCTTGATGACTTTAATAATATGCTAAATATGCCAAGTGTATAGGGGTATGCATATTGACACTTAGGCAAATTTATATGAAAACACTTGAAAAATCCTATAACTTGAGGTTTTGATTTAAAATTGATGTTATATTTGAGGATACAGGACAAGAAATACTAGTTATAATAGTTATGTGAATTGTGATTGAAGTAGGGATGATATTAGGGTGTTAAATTTGGATTTTTGGAAGTTTGGAAAGTTGAAAATCTTACTGCAAGGGAAATGTATCGATACATTCCCCAATGTATCGATACATTCCCCAATGTATCGATACATTCTTGGCAAGATGAACAATATAAGACATACAGGGGATTTTCTATTGATACATTACTCGATGTATTGATAGATTTAGTCAAAATCTATGCAAATGTATAGATACAATCCCAAATGTATCGATACATCATTGGGTAAAGGCTAAAAAAAAAAGTTTCGAGCTGTTCGCCTATTTTAAAGGAAAACCCTAACTCTCCCTTTCTCTCCACCACCCAAAAACCTTAACCCCCAAATAGATGTTTGGAGCCATTTAGAGTGGATTAGAGCTTCGAAAACTCCTCTAGAGGTAAGATTAAGCCTTTTTTATTAATTGATTTTCAATTTAATCGGTTAACAATCTAGAAATATAATTTTTCAAACTTGGTGAATCTCCCTTGATTTTTTTGGAATTTGGAGCTTAGATTTGTACAATCCAACTTCTAAGATATGGGTTTAGCTCATTATTAAAGGATTTCAGCTTGAATGTTGGAATGTTCAAAATTTAGTTATTTTTTGGAAAAGTTAGGTATTGTTGAAAGCCAAGAATTTATTTATTTTTTGATGTTTGATGTGTTCTAAGGTTGAAATTGAGCTGTTTGGCTTGCTAATGAGCTAGAGAACGATTAGAGGTTGAAGTTGAGCTTGGCGGTGGAACATGCCCTCGATTGTCACAATGAGTAGGTTATTTTAAAAAGCATGAGATGCATGATGCCTCACTAAAGGTGCTGCCATGGTACTAAAATAGAAGTTTTATAGATGTATATAATTGCCTAGATGTATGCGCTAGGTAGTAAACAAAAAATGTAAAATTGTGTGTGCCTTGGTGCTAACCACATAGGTGGCCTACGTTATGTAAGCCTAGACTATGAAGTCTAGAGGATACGATGAACGTCTAAAAGTAGGTTACCCTAGACAATTGGCCCCAGAGTCAGATTATGTGTATTTGATGCCTTAGAGCCTTAAAGGTAGATAGATGAGCTATTGAGCTAGAGATGTTTGAATTTCATTAAGAATGATATCTGATATGAATTGTAGTATATATGATACCTAGAGCATGTTGGCCCTTATTTGTGGATATGCATTCCGTCTGATGGATGAATTTTGGATGTTGATTTGAGTTGAGGTTTGAGTGGATTCCCATCCCCTTGTGACTTTGTTTTGTGCTTGCAAGGATGGTGGTAAGTAAAGACAGTGGTATTAGTCTCGCGTGTGATTCCATCCTATAGTGCTATGATGCCACCCGTTTGAGAATACTTCAGGGTAATGCCATCCGTTGGGAGATTTCTCTAGACGATGATTCTAATTCTCTGCCCATTGCTTCGGCATGGGCGTGATTTATTCTCTGTCAACAACTTTGCCTTAAGTGTAATTTGACTTCGCTTGTTGGCCACTGTGTGTGATTTGATGATGTCTAGGAGAAAACCACTTTATGATTGTGATTTTGAACTATGAGTGATGTGATATAACCTTAAATATGCTTAGATAAATTCAATTTGAACATTGATATGAAGTTCAGGCAACTAGAGTGTGGTGTGGACAATGATGTTGAACAGCTTAAAGGATAAGCCTAATGATACGTATAATATTTGTGGAGATTCTTTAGGGATGATGAGATGCCCCTAACTTTGGAGACATTTGTTAGAATATGTAGTTACATTGATAGTGCATTAAAAATATATTTGAATAATATATTTATGTTTGATTTATTTGCACCCCTCACTAAGAATTAGATGACTCACCTATTTGTTATACCATGTGCAGATAAATAGGCCACAAGACTACATGGAAAAGGTCGTCCAGTAACAAACCAATTTTGACATATAGTAGGTTCCCAATTAACACGTCCACTCCACTAAGTCAGTCATAAGTTTTCGCTCCGCACTTAGTTTGAGATGTATGTAGGCATGCTATGCCATTTGAACTTATGTTAAGGGTATTTAAGTATGAAGTCACTTTGATGACCATTGTACGGCCTTATGAATATTATGTATGAATTATGTGCCAAGGGGCAACATTATGTATTTGAATTTAAATATTTTATGAAATTGTGGAATTGGAACCCTTGGTTATTTAAGTATGTTTTGAATTCTGAGGCTTGCTCAGGTCTCGTAGGCTTCACTTGCCAAGCTCGTGTGCCGGTCACGGATCCTTGGGTTTGGGTCATGACATGAAATGACTAGGGTCTTTAAGTGTAACTTGATAGAAGGAGATTATAATAGACCATTGATTTGAATAGCTTATGTTCGATTCACTTAGAGGTTAGGTGATAAATTAGTATTTAGGGTAGACATATACCCAAATACCTTAAGTAGCCAGATTAGAACTACTTTTCTTAACTAATTTGCATAGACATATAGGATTAATTTTGAAAAGTATGTGTGCCAAAATCTTGACAAAGACTTGTACATAGAATCGGTTCTAGGCTAGCCATATACTCCATTAACCTAAGTTTAAAGGAAAAAAAGTATGTTCAAATGAAATATTGAAAGACACCATGATCCTAGGTCTTTACAATAATAGTTTTTTAAGTAAAAATTTACATTCATAGCTTTAGTTTAGTTTAAGTGGTAAATTTTATATTAATTGAGTGTTAAAAATCAAGTGCTTGGATAGGAAAAATTTTGTTACAATTTTAATACTTAGTAAAAGTTTAGGAGCAAATATCTATGGGAAACGATACTCAACTTATCTCTATATTATTTGAGCAATACGTATACTTGCATGTACAAAATCGACAATAGTCTATTATCATTGGATGGTTGATATGATCAATGATAAATTCAAACTAGTTTGAATTTATCTAATCCTAAAATTAATTTATGGATTATATCCTAAGAAAATTGCCAACATGTTGGAAAGCCTAATGGGTCAGACACCTAAAATGTGATCCTGAAATAAAATGGGATGGGTGATTAAGTAAGACTTGATTAAGTTAGTAGTTATGAGCTACTAATCACTTAATTAAAATAGTTTAATTAAGTGAAGGGTTCATTCATAAATACATAAAGGTTATGTAATTTCCCATACATCAGTTGAAATTAACCCTAACTATAAAAGCTAACTTAAGCCTCACTTTCACAAGAGAGTGTGAAAACACAAGGACCCTAACCACTCCATAGCTACCTCTTGCAAGAGTGAAAGAAAATATTTATCTTCTTTAAGGCTTTTGGCCAAGGATGTGTTTGCACTGGTGAAAGTTTCGTTCTTGTAATCAACCGAGCTTGCACTTTGCAGACGCAAAAGTTATCTTAATCCTTGAGAAGGAGTTTTGGAGATCATTAGTGTGGACTTTCGTTAAAAGCTGCACAATAACCTCTTGGACAACTTTGGTTTGTTACAACCGAGCATAGTGTGAGGTCGATCAAAGAACTGTTCAAGTGTTAAGATAAAAGATCCAACTTCCTTTATCTCTAAGGTAGTAGTATATGTCATTTCTATACTACAAAATTTCTTGGTGACATTCAAAAGACCTTTGAAAATGACCTTTAGTGGGTAAGGTTAGTTTTTTATATTTTATTTTCATTTCAGCTACATTATTCTAATTTTTGTTGCATTGAGATGCAAGACTGGCCTCTCCCTTCATGACTAGCGTTACTGTTGCTAGCAACAAATTTTCTAACTTAAGGAACTCCACTAATTAACAGAAATAGAAATCATTAGGCAAACACATTCACTTATTCAGATAACATAATAACACATGTATGCATACAAAGTCCATGAGTGAAATTCATTTATTACAGATAACCTTCTGCTAAGGTTGCCTATCACTTTAACAGACATTAATAATTTCAATACACGATTCATTTATAGAAATCACTTCAAAGTCCACCCTCAGGTGACTCATTGTCATTCAACTTAAAACTCAAATTTCGAGTTTTAAACCACTAAAGTGCTTGTTCCCCATGCACCAAAACTAATTATATCGTATACATATTTACATAGCTTAATAGCATTGAAATTCACATTTAAAACATAGCATCCAAAAATTATACATTTTCCTTAAAATATGTAATTGAGCAAGGAGTTGTTTTCCATTAACTCCTTCAATCAACACAATTGCTCACAATCGAATA